>NW_020175446.1:1044486-1066986 GCF_003031525.2 Neophocaena asiaeorientalis asiaeorientalis | reverse complement strand
GATCTACATGATTAACCAACAAAACAACAACAAAAAGCAAGTGCTTGACCATTGAGGTTCAGGTCAATTCAATAAACTGCTGAGTGTTGCGCAAAAAATGGCCCTTAAATGAAATAAATGAGAGTAAGTGAAATAAGCTTCAGTAATGGGAGAGTCAGAACTACAGACTGGCTGACATCCACCCAGAAACCCCAGGATGGCCAACTCTGCCCGCTGTCTTCCATCATGATTCCTACTTGAGTGTCTCCCTCCTTCGCCTGCCTTTCCAAAGCACCATGAGCAGAATGTAAGGATTGGGCCCTGGTCCTCTTAATTCTTAACATAGCCAGGAGTCGAACAGGTGGGAGCCCGTGTTCTAATCTTCCCCTTTGCTTTGCTGTGCCGTGTCTCCCCGCTCTGGGCCCCTCTGTATCTTGTTCTAGATGAGTTAGGAAGGAAGGGATATCCTGACAGCCTGGTGATAGAAGAAACACAGTCAATAGGAAAGAAAATAATTATTGGACCCCAGAGAGTTAGACAGTCATCCTGCAGATTCTCTCTCTTAACAGACTGAACCGTGACAAAGCTCACAGGTGACACCCTAAGCACCGTGTGGTCCCACTGCCCCTTCAGGAGCTTTCAGACTTTATCTTATCTCTGAACTTGGAGCAGGGTCTACAGTCGGCTTGGCCTTCCTGCTTTTCATCATCATCATTATTATTATTATTTTAATTTACTGGCACAATAATTCTGGGTAGTTGGTAGCTGGGGTGCCTGGTTATACTCATACCTTCCCTAAACTAAATATTTTGGTTCATTCAAAACTTACAACATTTAATCTCCAACAGTTGAACATGGAAAATGGTACGCCAGTGGGACAAGAGTTTCGTATAAGAGTTAGTGGATTTTAACTTAATAAAAATGAGTCCATTAAAAAAATGAAATGGTACCTCATCCAGCTGAGACTGTTCTCTGAGGATGCTTCTCACAGGAACATGGTTGACAACCGAGGCCAGACACACAGACATCACTTCTGGGCAGTGCAATGATGTGAAGGCTTCAGAAGGTTTCTGCTGAATTTATTTCTGAGGGAAGGTTCAACATTAAGCGTTCAGACCTGTGTGTGCGCTTTCTATTTGGGACGCCCACAGGGAAGGGGTACATTTGAAACCTCTTCTTGCAAAAGGAACCCTGGATCTCCAGGGCTTCACAGCTTTCTTTATTTTATTGTTTTACTCATCTGAAGGGAGTTCATATGATTTTACGCTGCCGTGAAACTTGTCTTGTAGAAATAAAATGAGTTTCTTTCTCTAAATGTGTAAATAAGATGCAGAGCTTTTTAGCCATTGAAATGTTACGTTCTGCGTAGGTAAGACTGTGATTTTCACAAATGACTGTCTCTAATTTTAAAAAGTCTCCCTACAAATGTGATAATTAAAGCTATTGTAAGATTTTCATTGACCTGAAGGAGTGCATTTTCTTCAAAGATTGTATTCAAATCCCGTATGTTAAAAAGAGGCTTGGGGCTTCCCTGGCCAATGCAGGGGACACAGGTTCGTGCCCCGGTCCGGGAAGATCCCACATGCCACGGAGCAGCTGGGCCCGTGAGCCATGGCCACTGAGCCTGCACATCCAGAGCCTGTGCTTCTCAACGGGAGAGGCCACAACAGTGAGAGGCCCGCATACCGAAAAAAAAAGGCTTAACTGTCTATGTCACCATACAATTCTCAAGAATTCTCAAGACCATTTAACAACAACAAGGAAAAAAATTAATGGCCTTGTTTGCAAAATGTTATATCCTTCTAATTTCTCCATTTTAATGATACTTTTTTCTCTTTTTTTTGGTCAGAATTCCATCATCACATTGATTAACAGTCGCAGATAATCTAAACTTCAAACTTAAGAAACTTGACCTTTGGCTCTAGATTTTTCTGGATTTTTAATTAATTAATTTTTTAGATTTTTTTTTTTTAGAAGTTTCAGATCACAGTCAAATTGAGAGGAAGTTACAGAGATTTTCGCTTTACTCCTTGGCTTCCCACATGCACAGCCGTCTCCATTTTCAGCATCCTCACCAGATGGCACATTTGTTAATGAACCTACACTGACAGACACGTCGTTACCACCCAAAGTCTGTAGTTCACTTTGGGGTTCACTCTTGATGTTCTGTGGGTTTGGACAAATGTAAAATGACATGTATCCACCATCATGGATTCACACAGAGTAGTTTCGTTGCTGAAAAATCCTCTGTGCTCCTCCATCCTTCCCCCACCAGCCTCTGGAAACCACTGATCTTTTCACTGTCTCCAGAGTTTTACCTTTCCCAGAATGTTGTAAAATTGGAATCAACAGTCTGTAGCCTTTTCAGGTTGGCTTCTTTCACTCAATCACATACATTGAAGGTTCTTCCATGTCTCTTCATGGGTTGATAGATCATTTCTTTCTAGCGTTGAATAAAAAGAAACGTTGGATGGACCACAGTTTGTTTATTTATTCACCTACTGACAGGCGTCTTGGTTGCTTCTGAGTTTTGGCAACTCTGAATAATGCTGCTATGAATATCTGTGTGCAAGTGTCTGTGTGGACATAAGTTTTCAACTCCTTTGGGTAAACACAAAGGAGTGTGATTGCTGGGTCATATGATAAGAGTGTGTTTAGTTTTGCAAGAAGTTGCCAAAGTGTCCTCCGAAGTGGCTGCGCCATCCTGCATCCCCACCCGCCATGATGAGAGTCCCTGTTGCCCCACACCCTCACCAGCACTTCTGTGTCTGAGGATGCTTTGAGTACAAGTTTCCATGTTGATGCTGATCTCCCACTATTTTAACAATAGAGATATTTCATTTGTATCTCTTATCAGGGGAAATGCAACATTTATTTATTGGTTTTGTGTATGTGTGTTTGTGTGCCCATAGCACCTTACTGCAGCTTGACCCACACCCTGAAGAATGGTGGTGTTTTAAATAGGACTGCAGGAGAAGTCGGAAGTAAAGTGCATTATTTTTGCAAGCCTGGATATCGGATGATTGGCCATAGCAATGCAACCTGTAGACGGAATCCAGTTGGCATGTATCAGTGGGATTCCCTCGCTCCACTCTGCCAGGGTAAGAAATGTGTGTTTTCATCCCCAAACTTGAGTTCAATTTATTTTTCTTATTTTAATCACACTCTGAAATGTACAAGAGCTGTGATTATGGTTAAAAGGTAAGGAAAAAATGAATGTGAGTTCATAAAAGTACAAATTAAACTTTCTGCTGACTGTGCAAACACTTCTGACATTTGCACTCAGCTTGATTTAGCTTTATAGCCTGAATTCGTAGAATGGTTGAACACTCACCAGATGCTGGGTAGAATTATTCTAATACTTATATTTCATTTTGAAACTTAAAAATGTGTTATCCAACTCAGATTCAAAATAATTTTTCTTGACAGTTGTATTAATTAGAAGAAAATCAATTACTAAAGCTCATTTTCCCTTTTCTTAGATTAAAAACTCATACTTTGAGCCACACACTGCATATTTCATTTTCATTAGGTCACTTAAATAGAGGACTTGTTAAAGTTGGTTTCAATATTTCATGCTTTTTTTTCATTTTATCTTTCATATGCATAAAAAAATCAAATTTTCAAATAAGGCATTTTAATTTTAATTGAAGGCTTTGAAGTCATGAAATTTTCAGTTTTCTCTTATTGAGATTTTTATGCATAATGAAATGTATTGGTCTTTGAAAGCTAATTGCAATTTATGAATGAAACCTCATATTGGTTTCCTTGTTTCTCTTTTTTCATTAGATATTAGATTTTCTGGTATTGCTCTATGAGACAATAATAGATATTTATCACAATTATTGTATGTGTCTTTAACTGCAAGAAGCTAATCAGACACCAGCCTGTATCATTTATGTTGTACCTCCAGATATTCTTCTTTAATGTAAGGTAAACATCAAGATCTAATTGGCTTGTTTCATTAGGATTGATGGTTTTTTTAAGAAGAGTACTTTTTCTTTCAAAAGAAGAAATGCTTCTCATTTTCTTTAAATGTTCTGTTACTCTCTGCCTATGACATAGAATCCATTGCTCAGAGAGCAGCCCCGTGGGCTGCATGTCCTTGGCATTGTGGACTGAACAAGGAAAATGGCTGAACCCAGGATTGGCAAGAGTTCCCAAATCTTGGCCTCTAGAGGTTGAGTCCCTAGACAGGGCCCTAAATGGAATCTGCTCTCAGGATAGAAGCCCAAGAAGATCCTGGAAAGAGACTGTCATGTGACAAGACAGACACATGAGAAATGACAGTCCAGGCAGACGTTAGTTTATCTCCCTGACACATGAGGAGTTCTGAACATTGTTGACTCGATGGAGGGATGGCTTGCTCTTCCGCTGCATGGTTGAAAAGGAACCAGAGAATGCCTGGGATGTGTCTTGTTGATAAGTTTGCACTTCCCTCTCCTTTCCCCATTTTCTCGCTCAGCAGAACTATTTGATGCTGAATTAAATGACTCAGAAATAGAAATAGAGCTCTAAAAACCAGATCCTTATGGAATCTTTGCAGTTTCAGCTGAAGGATTTGAGTGAACGTGGTCACTGTATCTCTTCTCCGTGTTGCACGTAACCCCAAAGCAATGCCATCAGGGACGTGGAATGTTAGAATCACACACCACGTTCTAGGTGGGAAATTGTAATATAAATGCCCGATGTGATTGTGTTCTCAAATTATAAAATATTTCAGAAGCGTCATCTTCCCACTATAAGTCCACAGTCTTTTGCACTTTCTGTTAACCATTCTGATAACTGGGGAGTCAATATGATCTTGGTTTTTTGTTGTTGTTGTTGTTTCATAAACTATGACCTGTAAAACCTGGAGGGCCCTTAAAAATAATCTAGTTTAATTTGCTTATTTTTATGTATTTTAAACTGAGGCACATAAAAGTTAAGTGACTTATTAATAATCATAAAAATGTTGGTCTAGAATCCAGACCTTCTGCCTTTCTCTTCAGCGTTTGAATCAAAATGTGTCTGGCCAAAAGAAATTCTACTTAAAACAAAATTTTGCAGACACCAGTTCTAAGTAATCTATATTTTAGGTGTTTAAATTCATTTACTGTGGAAGAGTTTCTTTAGTCTTCTCTTAGTTCTTTCCAATTTGTGTAAAATAGCATTTTGATTACAATAATGTATAAAATATTTTCATCATATGTGAGGCTGTAGTGTTTAAAAATAAAAAAACATGGTGAAAAATAGGCTTTTTTAAACCATTTAAATTATTTGGTACAGCTACACAAGCATTTTCATCATTTTAAAAATAAATCTTTTAAAATAAATAGTAAAAATGTTTACTCCAATTGGTGAAGGCCATTGAGAAAACATCGTAAATTTTTAAACAGAATAGGCTTATATAACATATATATTGGCAATTTATACCTTAACAGTGTTTTACTTACAATTAAAGAGCCTTAGAGCTGATGGAACTGAATTTAATACAGTTCATAATATAAATGTGTAATTGTTATGGTATTTAATAAAGGGAAACTTGATTTGTTTAGCATTAATCATTCACTTTCCTTTTGTTACTTATAGAACACAGAAGTTTTCCATAATGTAAATACTCATCTAACTTACAGAAAAACATTGGCCTCCTTCAATATAGTCAGAATGAGCCTTTGTGGATTTTTAATTCCCTCTTTGTACCAGCCATCTAAATTGTATTTAGATTAATTTTTTTTTTCAGTTTTTAGATAATTGAAGATAATTTTTTCAAAGTAGTTTTTGGGTCCAAAGAGAGTTAATAGATACAGATGGATGATCAGCATCTATGTGGTCCTAAATTGCTGGCAGTTCACGATGGTAGGGTATGAAATTAAAGAGTGGGTGAACTCTTTCTTTAAAATTCTTGGCATTCTATAAGGGAAAAAGACTTTGCCAAAGCATCATCTAAATGCATACCATCACACTATTCCCTCTCAAGACAGCTCAAACTCTTTTATTTTCTTGCCCAAGATATTATATTCACATTAGATATAAAATTGGAAAATGAGGATTTCCCTGTAGCACATTTATGAGGATAAAGGTACAAGCTTTACCTCTGAAACCTATAGACCTCAAGCACACTGTTGCAAAAATTAAAGTAGATGTAGGGTCCATGTTTATAGAGAGGGTATACTCTGTACAAGTTTTTGACATTTTGTTTATATATACATGTTCTTACAGAGGCAAAGTGACATTAATAATATGTCTGTGTTTGTAGATTACAGTTGTAGTTGTAGGTTTAAAACTTAACGCAAGCATTAAAGATGATACAGCTGTTTTCATGATTTTTATTTCAATTCAAACTTACCTCTGAATTAGGCACTGCAGGTACCAAGACACACTCCCAACTCTTAAAGTTCTGATGGTCCGTTAGGAGAGATGGCCTCATGAATCAGTAACTACAATTCAGTATGACATTAAGCAAGAGAAGATATACACTGAATAGAGATGGAGCAGAAGGTATTTTTTCAGGATGTTTTTCCCATCATGGGACAGCTGAGTTAGGATTTGAAGGGGTAGCACCGATGGAAATGCGGTTGGAGCAGCAAGTAGGGGCCATTGTGGAAGACCTCAACTCAGTTTACATAGCTTTTACTCTCTCTCCTGTGGTTGACTACAGTCTATTAAAAGGCAAAAAAAGACACAGTCACATCTGCATTTTGGAAATATCTTTTAGTAGTGTGGTAGATGATTGGACAGAATCCTGTCTAAATTACAGGGGTGCTTAGAAATTTTAGAAATATGCATTGGAGCCATGATGAAGACCTTGATAAATACAGTGAAAATAGGTTTCAAAGAAAACAGGTGTTGAAAATATTTAGAAAACAGAATCAGCAGGCCCTTGTGATGGAATGTAAAGGGTCAGGAAGAGAGAAAAATACGGAATGACAAATCGTTTTCTGGTTTTGATTGCCGGGAATATTGAAGCACCACTCAGTGAAGTTAGGACAAGTGAGAAAAAGCAGGCTAACGAAATCAGTGTTGAGGTGCGGCCTTCCATTACCTGTGCTCAGAGAAGATACAGTTTCTAAAAGTATCAGTAAGGAGGCAGTAGTTTAAGTTAGTTCAGGATACCGAGTGCATCCTTATTTGTTTTTCATGAGAGGAGGTTTGACTTCGTAGGTTCCATAAGGAGCAAATCAAATGAAAAAAATTATAATTAAAAAATTATCTGCTGCAATAAATTTCAAAGTAAATAGCTCCACCAGAAAACAAGTAGCATCTGACACCCTTTGAGAGAAGATCACATTGGGTCAACAGCAACTATAAATCCTGCAACCCATCTAATTACTGATGCAAGAGTAATGGTGCAATAATTTGAGACTCTTACCAGAATCAAAGGTTTGATCTTATAGTCATTTTAATTATTTTATTTGAAGATAGGGGACTTGAAAACTGGAAACAAACAAATAAATAAATGGACAAATAGCCCTTTGTGGCACTGGGAGCCTACTATTTAATATTTATTTAATATATTTATACATTTTATATATTTAATATTACAATATACTATTTAATATTTCAGTTATCCTTCTGGAGTGGGTATAGTATTTCTCAGTGATTTGAACAGCATTCCTTTTATGCTGACAGAGGAACAGAAACAACTTACACATTTTCTAACCGCACTAGGATGTTAGTTTTTTTTTTTCTTTTTAATTGTGCAAGATAATACTTTGAAATGTTTACTAAAAATGCGACACTTGCCTTTTAGTAAATGAGTGAGGTGGAAAGCTGAGGGGTGGGGTCAGGCCCTTTGGGGCCCCCAGTGCTGGTCGCGTACCACGAGTGTGCTGCCCTAGGCCCCAGCAGAACATGTGTCAGGGCAGTGTTTGAATGAAAAAAAAAGAAGTGTAAATTAATGACAGGTATTTGAGAATGATTTTTTTTTTCTTTTTCTTATTTATTTGTTTATTTATTTTTGGCTGCACTGGGTCTTCGTTGCAGTGTGTGGTGGCTTCTCTTGTTGCGGAGGACGGGCTCTAGGAGCGCGGGCTTCAGTAGTTGTGGCACACGGGCTCAGTAGTTGTGCTGCAGGAGCTTAGTTGCTCCGCGGCATGTGGGATCTCCCCGGACCAGGGATCAAACCTGTGTCCCCTGCATTGGCAGGCAGATTCTTAACCATTGCACCACCAGGGAAGTTCTGATTTTTTTTTTTCCATTGAAGTTCTGACTTTTTTGTTTTTTCCATTGAAGATGGCTTATCTTGTGCCCTAATCTGCTTCGTTTTCTCATTTTCACTGACTTTCTGCTGGTGACATCTTAGAAGCACAGAATTTGAGAGAAAAATAGTCATGTGATGGGCAGGGCATGCTAATCTCCCTAAACCTGGTTCCTGCCATGTAAAACAGGATCTTTGATGCCAAGCTCTGAGAATTGTTGAGAGGGTTCAAGCGCTCAGACAGTCCCGGGCAGGACTCAGCAGCAAACAGGACCCTTCACTGCCCATCACCTGTGAGGAAGGACACACAGCAGGCCAGATGTGTTGCATCGTTTCAGAGAACTTCAGCTTTTCTCCCTTTCCTTGACGTTTGAAATGACTTCTCTCAGAAAACCTGGCTTTTATCCTCCTCGATAAACCAGGCATATCTTTTGCCCTTTAGGCTTCATTTCCTGCCTTCAACCAAGAAACTCTGCCCAGCAGCTGTTTCCCTTATCAATACACTAATCTTATTCATCTTGGAGGGAAGCCAAAATTAGAATTGAAATTTTCTGTATTATCTCAAAGATCCAGTTAAAGTGGTACCTTACAGGGCTTGGCTTTCAAGTTTCCTGTGTCACAGAGAGAGCAGTTCCCATGTAGCTCTTTATCTCAGAGCCGTGATTTTCAGAGCACTTCGTGAGTCGGAGCTCTGGCTTGGACTTGATCTTGTGTGTTGTTTATGCTTTGCTTACGTTTTACAGGCAATGAAGCATAGGGAAAACCATCATTCTCACAAATGACATGGTTAAGCCTCTGTTCGTAAAGTCTGAACTTTAAGATGGAAAGATATAGACGCCTGCACTCTGCTGATATGTGCTAATATTTGCTAGTGTAAAGGGTATGGATAGGGCAGGAGATGGGTGGCTGGGCGGGGAGGTGCATGTAGGTCTGCCGTGAGCCCAGGACTGAGCTGGGGATGCGTCCTCTTATCTCTTTAATCCTGTGGACACTGGTGCTCAGAGGCGACGTTACTCAAGAAACACACGACTAAACACCAGGGGTGGGATTTGAACCCATGTCCTTCAGATTCCAAAATCTACATTATTTCTACTATACCGTGAGTATTCCCTCTGTGAACATTATTTCTATCCACTGAAAGGGCATCTTTCAGAAGAAAATTGTTCTTTTTTTAACTTAAAAAAATAGCAACATTATCAAAAGTTCAGAGGATATGTTTGGTGTTCTGGTATAAAACTTGAGTTATTTTGTAAATCTTAAAAATTTTTACCTATGGGCATAAAATGCATAAGAAGTTATGACTTTTGTCTTGATTTTTTTACACGTATTTATTTGCTTCTATGAAATGTTCAAGCTTCTATGTGACATGATAATAGTGCAGTGTTTTTAGAAATTTAAAAATAATGTTTTTAAAATCATTTTAAAAGCAAAACAAATCACATGTTATGATATATATGAAAATATGTATGTATGTGAATATGTATATATATACATGTGAGAATACAGGTTATAGTCATTATGTCAACTATATTCTAATATATTAGGTTATGAATCCACATAGTTCATAAAGCCAAAAATTTGCCAAATCCCACTACGTATATTGTAAACTGAGGTTTATTCCATTTGCTCATGATCTTCTTATGGGATTTGAGTTGAGTGATTAGATCTTGGGCATTTCACAGTCAGAATCTCCCAATTTAGGCAAGGATCCCTCCCATTCCCAGTATTTACTGGTACCATGACCCTGGACAGGCAACACAATTCACTGAGGTTTAGCTTCTTCTGTGAGCAGGGATAAGAATACTCCCCCACCTGGCATGTTTGAAGGGTTAAATGAAACAGTTGACATGAAATCTTTACGCTGGAGCCAGGTACTAACAGGCACCCCTAAAAAAGGAACCTTACAGGATAGAAACATAATTTCATCAGTGAGTGTCTTCAGGAAGTACTTGTTGACGTGCTTTCAAGCAGAGATTTTACAAATGTCTAGTTAACATCAATAATATTTAAGTAACTGAGCTGGGAATAGGTTTCTCTGATTTCTCACAATACTCGAAATGCGACATCGGAGCGCTTTGTCTGTCTGTGGATTGCCGATCGCCTTTTAATTGCTCCTCATCAAGTCCCCGAGCTTCTCTGTCTCTGGGGGACTGAGGTGCCCCTACCCCGGGTCCTGAGCACCCTCTTGTGCGTGCTGTGACCTCGCCACTGCCTTTTGTCCTGTGTGTCTGTAGATTGCTTCCCCTGGACCAGTGGTTCTTCAAAGTTCACAAGAACCATCTGGCGTATAGATCCCTAACTTCCAGGTGCCCCCCAAATCTGACTCAGCGGGTCCCAAGGAGCTGGAATCTGCAATCGTACAAGCATCCTAGGTAAACTTGGCGCACGTGTCTAAGGAACACATGTTATGCTTCAAATGCTTGGCTTTTTAAAAGTAATTAACTTATTTATTTATTTTTGGCTGTGTTGGGTCTTCATTTCCGTGCGAGGGCTTTCTCTAGTTGTGGCAAGCGGGGGCCACTCTTCACGGCGGTGCGCGGGCCTCTCACTATCTCGGCCTCTCTTGTTGCGGAGCACAGGCTCCAGACGCGCAGGCTCAGTAGTTGTGGCTCACGGGCCTAGTTGCTCCGCGGCATGTGGGATCTTCCCAAACCAGGGCTCGAACCCGTGTCCCCTGCATTAGCAGGCAGATTCTCAACCACTGCGCCACCAGGGAAGCCCAACGATCCCCATTCTTAAAGAGAGGGATTTTGTCTAAATGTGAATCCCAGCATTTTGCACAGTGCCTGGACCATACTTGGCATCGATGTGAACTTATGAATAAGTGCGTATGGCTCCACTCTCTCATCAATCGCTTCCTCAGTAAGGCTTCTAACATAAATGGTATTATCGGGAAGAAACACAGCTTGAAATTAGGCCAGTGGTGATGTCATTTTCAACTTTCAAATACAGTAGTAACCACACTAAAGGAATAGCCTCCAGAAGAACAGCCCTGTGCACAAGGCATACAGCCTGGAGAGCCCTGTGATTCGGTGTGTGACACCAGGCAGAGCGCACCTCAGGCGTGTCTGACTGCTACAGGTGTCAGGGCTGAATTGTGCCCCCCTCAAAAGAGATATGTTGGCGTCTAATCCCCAGGACCTCAAAATGTGACTGTATTTGGATAAAGGGTCTTTACAGAGGTGACCAAGTGAAAATGAGGTCATTAGGGTGGGCCCCACTCCAACATGACTGCTGTCATGATAAGAGAGGGAAATTGGGACTCAGAGGGCAGACCTTGTGAAGACACAGGTTGAAGACAGCCATCTATACACCAAGGAGGAAGGAGCAGTCTTCCTCAAGCCCCTCAGAAGGAACTAATCCTGCTGACACCTTGATCTCCAACTGCTGGCCCCCAGAACTGTGTGATCACACTTTTCTGTTGTTCAAGCCCCAGGTATGCGGTCTCTGCTGTGGCAGCCCAAATGGACCAGCGCATGTGATCCCTTCTCTGCCCCGTGAAATCCCTACCCTTCTCCTCTCCACCTCAGCAGCAAGAACCGAATCAACTCCAGCAGCAGTGTCTGGATCTCGGGGCAAGACATTTTGCAAATTGTGAAAAAATGGAGAAATTAGTGACAGAAGGTCATGAGATTTTCTTTCTGGACATATACAGGGGAAAACGGAAGTCACAAAAAATTTACATTATTTACTACAGTGAAATTGCCTAGTTTCCTTAGTTCCGTCATCATTCTTAACAACCTTTCATAGTTGCATCACATGTTTATTGCTTGTCTATTTTCTGTGTTCTTTATTTTTTTTTTTTTTAGTAAAATGCAGCCAAAATTTCAGGTCAGCAGTTTTGAGAATTTATTAGCCCCACAGAGTTCATTTCGTTAAAAACATATTTAATGGTCCACACTCCACCAGGCACCTTGCTCTCCTCTGCGGCTCCGCTGTTCCACTCGTGAAAGGCGGACGCCGGTGGATTGATGCTGTGTGCACTGTCCCATAACTTGAGCTGAGCACTGGTAACCGTTTCCAAGGGTCTTTACTGTCCGTATTTTGCAGGCGGCGAAGCTAAGGCTGAAACAGGTTAAGGGAACTGTCCCTGATCAGAGCAGCATGTGCAATGATTTGATGAGTTTCCAGAGCAGGATCCTGTCCCGTCATCCCACCTACCAAGTTAGATGAAATATGCCCCAGGGTTCCAGATCCCATGAAAACCCGCCATAAACAAAGGGTTCTCATCCTCTGGCGAGTTCTCATGACACCAGACTGAAGGTGCATTAGGGTCCCATCCCCACAGGACGGTGATCTCTGTGGGGCAGTGACCAGAGGTAACTGGGTCAGAGCTGGCATGTAACACACACAGGCATCACTGCTTTCCTTCAGCTTCTGTCCCCAGGGTCTTGCTTTTTATTGAATGGAACTTTGTTCCTAAGAAGTGGCCCTTTTCTTTTTAAACGTTCACACCTGTGCCTTCCTGTGACTCTCCAAAGCAGAGGGGTGGGCGTCAGCTGCTTCCTACAACCTTGCGGAAGCAATGGATTTGCCCCTAAGGAAACGGTCAAGCGGCAGCATTTGCCAAGTCAGAGCCTCTCTTTGTCTTTAGTCATTTGTCTGCCCACGTACTGGGTCCCTTCCTTTCCAGAGCTCTTCTGTTTGCTTCAAATGATTAAGTGTTTTTTGGGTTTTTTTCCTTCCTTGGGCTACGATGCACTAAATATTTTCAAGAGGTTTAGAGCAGCTAAAGATGCTTCTCAGCCAAATCCTGTTTTTCTTCATTTTCCATTTCAGAACTGCCTGTGTTTTTAAGTTGCCCATCTGTTTGAGTTAATGTCTGTACATACAAGCCATTGCTTCCCTCTGTCTGCCCTCGTTTTTAGAAGTGTTCACCTTTATCCCTCAAGACAAATGGGTGGATATTTCTTGTGCTAGTAAATGCTCTTTCTAAAGTGTCTGACTTCACACTGTCCCCATGAAACAAATAAAAACAGTGTGACCTGTTAAGTCCCACAGACCTAGAGGTGATTCCAGCCCTTTACCACCTCTCTTATTATGATTTTCTAACTCAGCCTTCAGCCCAGTGTTAATGGTGTATTGGATGCTGGCTGAGCATCACGTGAGATGTTGCTTAGTGTTTGGGAAATCAGAGAAGACAAGGGAAATAAAACACAAACAAAAAAAGGCTCCAGAAATATCATTAATTCTCAAATTCAGCGTGGCCTTTATATTTTCAGATTTACACTTTGAAAATGTATTCTGACCTATTTATTTATCCATCTATTTATTTACTGCCGGTGATTGGACATTGAAAATAAAAGAGATATGAATACACTGAAATAGAGCAGATGGCACCTTGGCGACAGTACAGGACAGTAGCTGAGATACCTGCTTTGGCATCAGATACCCTGAGAGATGCCCTCCGACACAGCTGTTTACTAGTTATAAGAATCGGGGCAATTTGCAGGACATCCTAATGCTCATTTTCCTTAGTTGTCATATCAGTCAGCGTTCTCTAGAGAAGCAGCAACGGTAGGGTGTGCGCAGATGTGCACAAGGGGAGGCTTACTGTAGGAGCTGGTCCCCATGGTGACGGAGCAGAGAAGCCCAGGTCCCCTACTGCTGCTGATGGAGCAGAGAAGCCCAGTGACCTGCAGTCTGCAGGCTGGAGGCCCAGGCAGCCAGTGGTGTGATCCAGTCCAAGTACCAGGGAATCCAGTGGGAGGGGCAGCAGGGAAAGTGCCGGGAGCCCCGATGTAAGAGTGGGACAAGCTGGGCGTCCCAGCTCAAGCAGAGGGAGGGAATTCCGCCTTCCTCTGCCTTCTGGTTGCACTGAGGCCTCAGGATTGGATGACGCCCACCCGAATGGGGGCGGGTGCTCTTCACTCCTGTGAGAAGCAAATGCTAATCTAGTCTGCATACATCCTCACAGACACACCCCAGGAATAATGTTTTACCAGCTCCTAGGCACCCTTTAGCCCAGTAAAGCTGACAAGTAATATTAACCATCATAGTAGTAATAAAAAATAATAATTTAATTTACTTATTGGGGTATTTTTGAGATTAAATGAGGTCATACAAGTAAAAGAACTTGTCACAATGGCAGGAATTGTGTATTTGACCAAGGAATGCCAGGTGTTCTACTGATAAAGGTGATAATGTTGTTTGCAGGTGAGCGATTTCTCAGTGACTTCATCTGAGCCCACCTCCTCCTGGTGTGGATGCTTCTCTGACTCCAGTGCTCGGTGCTGATTCTCCTGAGCCTGGAACCTGGTGTGGCTCTTTGAGGAGGCACTGGGGCACCAGGCACAGCCAGCATCGCCCTCCAAGTCCCCCCACTTTTGGCCCAGAACCACCTAATTTCTCTTGATGGTGGCATGAGGGATCTGAGGGATTCACTATCAAATGTTTCCTCTGTATTTGTGATGGAAGGGAAAACATTCCTTCATACTGTTTAGTTTTTAGTTGACCCTAATCTAGAGAGTTGAAGAATGCTTCCCTTTATATTAAATCTGAAGGAAAGTTATTTTTTTTCATAGTGAAAGAGAGCTCGAGTCCTGATAACGTGCCTTATGTTTTGCTGTGTGGCTTATACTGTACATTCTGCCACATTAGCCTGTAAGGAACTTTGATGTTTCTCCTTTTATAGACGAGGAATCAAAGCTCAGATAAGTCAGGTAAATTTCCAAGTCGTAAACAGACAAATAACAAACTCAGACTCTCCTAGGTCTAAATCCATGTTCTTTCAACTCTCAGCCTTGTTTCCTATAGCGTTTTAAGTTGAGATTGATTTGAAATCATGGCACAAGCTTTCATTCCACATCCACGTGTGCACGGTGGTAATGTTTCCACACCAGTGCTCACCTTTGGGTGATGGGCATGAAGCAAAGACGTGGACCAGACTACGCAGGACGTTTAGATTTGCTTTGTGTCCTGAAAACATGCCTGGAAACCTAACAATGCTCAACATGGCCTCGAAAGTCTCCCTGGACTTGTTCCCTGAAATAAACGTTCATGGGGGCTTCCATGCTCTCCTTGGGATGATCACATTATGTTACATGATTCCAACACGCTGAAAATGGTGATGAAGTTTTGTTTAGAAGACAGTGGCGGAGATGACTTGTTCTTTGCGATGCAGACATTTTTGAGCCTAATTTTATCCCCTGTTAAATATTGTTTTAAATGTGAACTTATTTATTCATTTTGTATATCACCTATATTATTACTAAAAAGAAACTGGTAGTTTCTACAGAACAAGTTGATGGGATTAGATAACTCTTTGCTAATCAAACTCAAAATGCTTGTAAACCGTCTTGCACTATTCATGCCTGAAGCAAGTATAACTCATTAGCTGAGGGCGTGGTCTCTTCTGACCCATTAACAAAGATATGCAAGGCTCATTGATTAAATCCAACAGTGTTCCTGGCTTTTGTCCCCTGGGAGGTGCTTATTACAAGACACACTCTTGAGCCGTATTATATTCAAATGCCACTTTTACCGAGGTCCTCATTAGGCGATCATGAAAATGTCACCTTGGGTCTGCTTGAGTGATTAATGGAATGTCTGCTGTTTAAAGATGGCGGCCTAATAATAACTCAGTTTTACTCATGGGATCTCAGATGGTTCAGAACTGGGACCCATTACAAGGTTAGACACCATTAACAGCCATGCAAACATTTATCTATGTTTTAAAATGTTTGTTAAACAAAATAATTTTATGTTGACTTTCAAAAGTTAAATAATGGCCTGCTGGGAGTCAGAGAACATGCTTGCTGCTATACCGCGCTTAGATAATACCGCACGAATTCAGAAAACTTGTAAGAGGGAGCTAGGTCTTCCTGTGTACTTTCACTTGCCATACTCATTTTGTGATGGTTTAGAAATCATGCTGTACAGCAACGTGGAGGGAAGGGAATGGAGGATAGGACAGACATGTCTGTCTTGTGTGTGCTGAGGGAGACTTTGGGTAGAATCATGAACATTTAGAGATAAGGCTGTAGAGATGACGTAGTTCAGCTTCTTCATCTTACACGTGAAAATGCTTAAGCCAAGATGATAACTGTTAAAAATATTTGCGGAATTTAATGGACTTCAGAGCAGGAATTCGTGGCCACAAGAACCACTGGTGTCAGTGTTCACACGGATGACTCCAGGTTTGCATCTGCAGGGAGTCTTTCACTATAACACAGTTGCCACCTCAGGTTTAATCTCTTACAGAATCTCTTTTATGTGTAAGAAAAGCGTGACTTGGCCAGTTATGCTGAATACCTATGACCATCAGGAAGATAATGACTTTAAATGATCAATTTGCTCTATTAAATATCAACTGTGTAACTATGGTCCTGCTCAAAAGGGGGAAAAACAAAACTATGTTGTCTGTATATCTCAAGAATATTTTTCACTATTTATGTTAGAATTAAGTTATTATCAGGAAACTCTTATTTTAGAAAAAAAAATCACTAATAATAAACCATCAAATATTTCCTTATCTTCCTCTCTTCCCCTCTTTTGTGTTTATCTTTGTGGATGTCAGATTGGAAAGGACACGGACCAACATGCCAAGTGACCTGAAATCTAGTCCTGTCTTTTCCAAATTTAACAAAAGGAGTCAATTTAAAAATTCCAATTAAAAGTTGTATTAGCAAGCCAACTGTTGTGTTGAAGACTCATGGGCTCTTTTTCAAAAAGAGATGAGAGGCATTTATCTGCCTTTTCAGCTTCACGTTCCACTCACTCCCAGGGGCCCTTCATGTTGCTTAACTTAGAGTTTAGCTCCATTATATGTAAAATGGGAATAGTATTGTTTTGCCTTCCCCAAATTATGTAATAATTTTATAATTCAAACAATAATTAATAGGAAAGGAAACAAATAGATGATATTATTTGAGTTGTTTACTCTAAATAAAACTTTTAAAGTAGAACCTTAACATGTGAGCTCGTGAAGACATTTCTGGGGAGAAATAAATTCCCTAAATATCTAAGGACACAAATTTTTCTTTCAGTGAACCTAACTCTAAAATGTGCTGATATATATATATATATATATATATTTTTTTTTAAGTTGTGGGTAGGAGTTTATTAATTAATTAATTTATTTTTGCTGTGTTGGGTCTTCGTTTCTCTGCAAGGGCTTTCTCTAGTCGTGGCAAGCGGGAGCCACTCTTCATCGCGGCGTGCGGGCCTCTCACTGTCGCGGCCCTTCTTGTTGTGGAGCACAGGCTCCGGACGCGCAGGCTCAGTAGTTGTGGCTCACGGGCCTAGTTGCATCATGGCATGTGGGATCTTCCCAGACCAGGGCTCGAACCCGTGTCCCCTGCATTGGCAGGCAGATTCTCAACCACTGCACCACCAGGGAAGCCCTGTGCTGATATATTTGAATCTTCCAACAAATTAGCTCCATGGTGCATATTTTAATCAATTATGGATTAGTAATAAACAGTGACAAGTCTTTTCACAAGAAATTTTGAGTGGATGTTAAGAATGTTTTATTCCTTAAACATTGTTAATAGATTATACAACACTTTGTTCAGTTCATGGCCTTAGCCGTGTAGTCTCGTATTGGAGCTGAACATCGGGAGATTCAGAGAGTGCGTTACGGAAGGCTGCAGTAATACGAAAAATTCTTCTTGCTCTACCCTTACCACCCCACCCCACCATCCTTTCCTCTGTGTCCAGACTCACGGGACCGACGGTCTAACTAACATACTTACTGTGCCTTCTGATCTCAAAAAGACAACTCCTTTTTTCCCCTCTAATCTGCTCTCCTGGGGTTTATCCTGTGTCAGAAAATGGGCCCTCAGTCCAGCCAGCTGCTAATTCACTTCCCTCTCTTGCTTCCACCTGAAGTCCTACCTACAACCACCACGTCCTCGTGAACCTAGCCACTGAGTGTGTGCTGAGCCCATCCACTTCTTTATGTCCCTCCTCAAGGAGCACCCAAGAGGCTTTCCCTGACCACCTATCAGCTCATCCTGGGGACACAAATGGGCTTGTGTCAGTGCCCAGCTCATCCTTTGCAGGACGTCCTGGAGGACCCAGCGTGGAGTCTTCACCACTAATAGCATGTTCTCTGACTCCCTCCCAACTGTCCTTCTGACCAACTGTTCACTACGCCAGCCTTCCCCACTCCCCAGCATTTCACCTGCACTTTTTTGCCTCACCTGGCTTCATCCTCTGAAGAATGGTGCTAGTCAGGACCACTGGCCTGAGGGCTGCTGCTTCAATAGGGAGACCTTTCCTGTGCCCTTCTGCCTTAATTTAAATAGCGATCCTTATTTTCCCCTTTGTTTCAGCACCTTGTTCTGAACCTTCGTGACACTAGTTACAGTTTTCACAATATAATTATATATTTGGGAGCTTATTTGTCTCATGACTCCCTCCGTGGTTGACTATAAGGTTCAAGTGGGAAAGGGCAAGGTTGGTTTAACCACCATCCTTCACACCATGCACAGCATGGGGCCTGGCACATAGTTGATCATAAAAATCTGTCAAGTGAATAAAGTAACAAATTGTACTTGTTTTTTGATTGGCAGGTTGTGCAAAATATCTCTTAGATATGTCCCAAAGGCTCCCAATGAGCAATATGAGATTGTTTCTGTAGAGCTGTTTGCCCAAAGTGAAAATTATCCTAAATGTTCTATAAAGGGAACTGATTCTAAAGTCCGTTTCTCCAAAAGCTCTGTCATCTCATCAGCATGCAGAATATATTGAGTAATTATTTCTACCTTATCAGTCACACTGCAGTGCAGTAATGCTCAAGGTAGATAAAGTTAAAGATGATCAAATTGGAGGGTATTTCTTCTTAGGAAGAGATGCAATGTCGTATATGCTGTGTCATGAACAAAATGACCATTTGCCATAACCTAAAACCCAACACAACGCATGGCTGAGTTCATTTAGAACTTCAGCCAAATTAAGTTTGCTTTATAATTGTATAGATATAACTCTCTGAATATATGGCTGAATAATTATGTGTTATTAGAGCATGCATACAAGTTTACTTTCCTGATATGTAGGAAAACATGTAGAAACTGCAGGATAATTCTTCACCTAAACATAGCTCTTTTATAAGTAGCTATAGTAATGGTTCTAAAGAAAGACTTATTTAAAATACAGTCCTACAAATTTCACAGGATCTATATATTTTATCATGAGCAAGTTAACTCTCTTTCCTCAGTATCATGCTGTTGATTTTTTTGCTAAATCATAGTAAATAAATCCTTTTTTTTTCTCCCATTGGGTACTTTCCAAAAGACAATATCAATAATGTTTTTTCTTGAACATGATTGAATGGAATCAAAAGATTCTAAACTTGGAAAGTACTTCAAAAGCTTTCTACCCCAATGAGCTGCAGTTGTAGATAGTATATTGGTTGTGATACATTCATATTAGGATTTGAATTTGGTTCCACTATTTATTAATTATGTGAACTTAGGCAAATTATTTAAGTTCTTTGCGTCATACTTTCCTTTTTCTGCAATAATCTTATCTGACTGGAGAAGCAAGAAGATTAACTGAGAAAATGCATGTAGATTGTGTTAGACACAATACCAAACACAATTTCACAGACATGATTATGAGAAAAATAGTCAATTTTTGCTTTACATAATGTACATCAAGTCGGATTAGATCTTGCTTCTCAGTTTACACGAAATTGAAGGGGTTGGAAAATGATCACATGTGGAATGGAATCAATGTGCTTGCAATCAATAATTTGGAAGATGTCCTTTTTGCTTACCTTTGTCTCATTAGAAACCATTCTGAAATTTGGGTTAATTTTAATTTAAATGCATCAAAGATGGCATTTATTAAAAATAACTACATAGAATTTCAGATAGAGTTCCAGACCATAAATTTTAGATTTATAATTTTCATCAAAATAATATGGTCAATTAAAATATTCAAAATTAAAATATAATATTTAAACTTAATAAGCTTAAGGTGAAAGGTTTCCTTACCCTTTGTTGTTCAAATTATGACCTAAGTAAATCAAAATTTACTTAAAACAAATCTAAGTAAATACTGAAATTGTGTCATGATAATTTTTTAAAAACTTTAAACAGCTACCTTTTATGATACAATTTTTTCCATTTCCTAGAAATAAAGTATTTATTAAGCACTATGATATTTAAGACAGTGGGAAGGGTGAAAAGATTTATGACATGTTCTGTCCTATAAGGATTTTATACCATTAGTGACATGGGCACCACTCAGGTAAGATGTGCACATATAAGTGGAATAGATGGCAAATGTTCAGCTATTACAGGGTACATGGTGACAAATTCTAAAATTCTTTGCTATGGCAGACATTACCAATCTATCACAGAACCCTTTCTTATTCAGCCTCAGAATCATTTCTTAAAGGAGGTTCTGACTTTCACGTCTATGAACATGGAATAGATATACTTTTCTCTGTTTCACCTCCTAAGTACAACAAATATCCCTGGACATCATATAAAATATATATATGAAAACTCTGAAAGGTGGAGAGGTGGTGGTAGAATGGCTTAGGCACCTCAGAACCAAAAGAGTGACTCAGTGGTGAGTTCCCTGGGTTCTCTTTTCTACCTCAAGTGTTCCTGAATGGATGCTGGAGAAGACAGTCCTTGAAACACCAATGGAAACAGACCAAAATAATCCCCAATAAAAGCCTGCTCTTCCTGCCGAAAGACCAGGAAAGGGCAGTCAGACAAGGCAGAAAATGTTTTGTCAGTAATGGTTTTTCTCCATCCAAACCCCACAGAGGAAACTGTGGCCATAAACTGGACTCCCCCCCAACACTGCAAAGAGTGAGTGGAGAGCCCCCCAGGCTGTCTGTGATGCCCCCACCTTTCCCAATGGGTGGTGTCTGTGGAGGCTGAGTGAGGGGATGTGGCTTCATCCCTGCTGGGCAGTCAGTGATACTACTTGGAAAACTGGGCTCCCACCCCACCTGGTGGGGATGAGCTGCCCCTCCCCCTGCTTACTGGGTGGTATCAGAGGATGCACATTGGAGAGGATGCACAGAAATATTTCCACTCCTCAGCTGTAGCAAGGCCATCCCTCTACCAGGTCAGTGAGGTCACATGGGGAGCCCTGCAGAGGCACCTCCTCCCTCTCACAGGCAGGGAGGTAGTTATGTTGACCTGGAGGAGAGTCTGAATTCCCACCCTGCCCAGCAAGGATCCCACCCTCCTGGACTATCACTGCTACCTGGCAGGAAGGAGGTTGAAGCTCCCTTCACCAACTGGAGCAACGTCAAGCAGGGTCTAGCAAAACACAAGATTTAAATAAGAGCCAGAGCCTTATAATGTAATACCCCAAATGCCCAGGTGCTAATGCAAAATCACCTACCATACCAAGAAAGTGGAAGATAACAAACTAAATAGATGAGACAATGGAAGCCAATGCCAGATGACACAGATGCTAGAACTCTCTGGCCAAGATTTTAAAGCAGGCTTCATAGACATGCTTCCATGAGAAGTTGTGAGCCTGCAGAAACAACTAGAAAATAGAAAGTCTCAGCAAAGAAATAGAAGATATGAAGAGAAACCAAATGGAATGAGTAGAACTAAAAAATACAACTGAAATTAAAAGCTTGGTAGGTGGACTCAAGAGCTGAATGAAGAAGACAGGGGAAAGTACCAGTGAATTTGAAGATAGAAAAATAAAAATTACACTTTGAACAACAAAGAGAAAATATACTTGGAAACATAAAGAAAGGAAAAAAAGAACTTCAGAGAATGTGAGACTAAAACAAAAGACCTAACATTTGTGTCATCAGAGTACCAGAAGGAAGGGAGAAAGCAGGAGAGCCTGAAAACAAATTGAGGAAAAATGGCTGAGAACTTCCCAAATTTGGCAAAATATGTGGACCTAACAGATTCAAAAAGCTAAGTGAATCCCAAATACCGGAAACTCAAAGGAATGCATACCAAGGCACAAGATAGTCAAACTTCTGAAAACTAAAGGCAAGAAAACAAATCTTGAAAGTATCCAGACAGAAACAATGGATTACCTATAGGAAAATAAGATCTAACTTATAGTAGATTTCCCATCAAAAATGTGGTGGTCAAAAGGAAATAAAACAATATTCTTCAAGTGCTGAAAGGAAAGAACAATCAGTCCAGAATTCTATAGTTAGCAAAAATACCCTTCAGGAATGAAGGGGAAATCCAGGCATTACCAAATGCTGAAAAACTAAGAGAATTTGTTGCCAGCAGACCTACGTTAGAAGCAAGGCTAAAAGAAATTCTCTAAACACACAACAACAAAAAATATAATAAACTTAGAGCATCAGGAAAGAAAAAAGAACATAAAAGAGCAAAAGTGTGGGTAAATACAATTGACTTTCATTTTCTTTTT
Source organism: Neophocaena asiaeorientalis asiaeorientalis (assembly GCF_003031525.2). Taxonomy (NCBI): domain Eukaryota; kingdom Metazoa; phylum Chordata; class Mammalia; order Artiodactyla; family Phocoenidae; genus Neophocaena; species Neophocaena asiaeorientalis. The sequence goes on along the minus strand of NW_020175446.1, from coordinate 1,044,500 downwards.
TTTTTTTTTTTTTT
>NW_020175446.1:865332-1044456 GCF_003031525.2 Neophocaena asiaeorientalis asiaeorientalis | reverse complement strand
TTTTTTTTTTTTTTTTTTTTTTTTGCGGTACGTGGGCCTCTCACTGTCGTGGCCTCTCCCGTTGTGGAGCACAGGCTCCAGAAATGCAGGCTCAGCGACCATGGCTCACGGGCCTAGCCGCTCCGCAGCATGTGGGATCTTCCCGGACCGGGGCATGAACCCACGTCCCCTGCATCAGCAGGCGGACTCTCAACCACTGTGCCACCAGGGAAGCCCTCATTTTCTTTTTGAGTGTTTTAAATTGTGTTTGACAACAGTAGCAAAAATTATAACATTACCTAATGTAGTTCTCAATGTATACAGAAAAACATAATTAAAAGATATTATTAATAGGGGTGGATAAAGGGATATAAAAGAATGTAAGATTTCTACACATCCCTCAAACTGGTAAGATATCGACAATAATAGACTTGAGAAGTTGTGTACATATAGTCAATACCTGGAACAATGACTGAAAAAAGCTATACAAAGAGATATGCCAAAAATTAACTACTGTAGGTAAACCAAAATGAAGTTCAAAAACTGTTCAAGTAACTCACAGGAAGGCAGGAAAAGAAAACAGAAACAAAAAAATAAAATGGCAGACATAAGTCTTAACATATTAATAATTACAATAAATGTAAGTGGTCTCAATGCACCAGTTATAAGACAGAGATTGGCAGAGTAGATAAAATGAATGAATGAGTGGATGGATATGGTCATGTTCAAATTATGGGTGAGTCCATTTTCATATGGTAATGAACTTTATTTACAGAGCAAAGCACTTTGTAGATTTTAAATTTCTCAAAAAGTACTTTGAGTTTGCCCTTCTTTAATACAAATGAGGAAATTGAGGATCAAAGATTTTTAAAGTATATGCTCTGAGTCACACAGATCATAGGTTACAGATTTGGGGCTGAAACTCAAGAACTACTGATCCAAAGATCATTTTTCATAAATTGTTAACAGAGAATGTCCCCAGGTTTTGCTTTAAAAGCATGTGTCGGTGTAGAGAGCAGCTTGGGGGGAAGTGCAAGGATCTCCTTGTAATAAAAGCAAAGCTTCCTATTTGAGGGAATATGTATCTTATTTATCAAGGACAGCATTTCTCTGTGTCTGGTGTGCTGGCTTCTTAGGCTGCTTTGTATTTTTCTCTTTACTTTCCATCTTAATGAACTGTTACTGTTATTCTTGGTCGTTGTTATTAGTGGCTGCTTTAAAATGGGCTCCCATAGGCTTAGCAGGCCTTCTCTTGCACTTGCAGATCTGCCAGAGTCTCATTTAAATGGGGACAGAATTCTCAGCCAGCTGCAGGGTAAGCGGGAAGAAAACCATCCACAACACATCCATCTTTCCTCAGGTGTTTCCATACCCAGCACAGCACCTCCCTGTCAGGGAAGGTGCTTGATGATAAAAACCAAGTGCATTCCAACTGGAAGGCTTAGCAGCCTTCCAGGGAGCATTTAGGATGGTCTGAACCCTTCATCCTCCGAGACCATACAGCTCGTTAGAGAAGCAGCCTCAAACCCCATCCCAGATCTGTGGATTCAGAATACGCATGTAATCAACATCCCTGGGATTCATACATACTTTAAAGTGTAAGAAACACTGGTACAAATGCTCTTGCTAGAGGTTTGGGATTTACTGCACGGTAAATCCACAACCATATATTTCATGTTTAATTTTAGTACTTTTATTTGACAATTAACCCACTTGACAGCAGTTAGTACCAAAAAAGTGCGTATTCCTGGAAAACAAAGCTGTAATTTTCTGTTTCAAGAAAGTCGATAGTGAAATGTTACCATCACAAAATATGTGTATATGTTGAACATCCACCCAAGAAGAGGCGTCTTGGTGATAATCTGATGCCATGGACACCAGAAGGCACTGTTGAAGCCCTATTGGTATTTATTTCAAAGTTATAGTAATTTTAGGAAGGCTGTGCCCAAGGTAATACTTACACAGACAGCTGCAGAAACTGCATTCCCATGTCTCTGGGAAGCAGGACTTTACTTCAGATAAATACTTGCTAAATTTAAAAAAAAAACAACAACAAAAAACTCTTCCACCCAGTAATTCTACCAATCAGAGTAAGACACACGGAATGAAACCAGTCTGCTATCTTGGGCTTAAATAGGCACAGACGAGGGAGGGCATTTGTTGGAAAGACACCAAAAAACTAAGGTGAGGAAGTGAGGGTGAGCCAGCCAGGGGGAGTGGGTTCTTAGGGTCAGCTGGCCACACACACAGCTCAGTTTTCGGGGGAGTGGAAAATTATGGGGACTCAGAAGGAGATTTTGGTTGGCCTTGGAAGCCAAAAACAGTAGTTTAATGTTATAGGAAAAAGGAAACTACTGTATAGTTTTAAAATGAGCATGAAGTTATGAAAACATTAATGAAGGCTAATCTGGCAGGTATAAAATTGAAAATAGACAATTATAATGGTCTAGGAATCTATTGAAATGCAATAGAAGGTTCTATCTAAATTCAGCAGACATGGGTTTGAGACCTCAGTCTTTGAGTTAGTGAGTGTTAGACTTGGGACAAATCATAAAAAAAATCTAGCATCTGTATCTTTATCAGTAAGAAAATAGAATAAGGTCTCTTACTTAGTAGGCTTGTGGTAAACAATGAATGAAAAAGCATGGTGTGAAAATGATATATAAACTGTAAGTCCTATGTAAAGTAAGATGTAGATATTGTTTCATACATGATTGTATATACATATGTACATCTGCTTACACATACATACATAGATATATGTACATATACAATACAAGCCCACATCATTTATGGATCTTTTAAATCAGTATTTTATAAAATATTTTCATGTGCCTAGTTTTGAATTGAATTCTTCTACTGTTATTAAACATACACAAACATATTATGCTTATGCATTTGTACTTGAAAATTAAATGCATATAAAACCTATAAAATTCAAGTTAGAAAATGATTTAACCAGTTGGATGATAATTTTTTTTTTAATTTTTATTTATTTATTTATTTTTGGCTGCATTGAGTCTTTGTTGCTGCACGCGGGCTTTCTCTAGTTGCAGCGAGCAGGGGCTACTCTTCATTGCAGTGTGTGGGCTTCTTATTGCAGTGGCTTCTCACTGCAGAGCACAGGTTCTAGGGCGCGCAGACTTCAGTAGTTGCAGCACGTGGGCTCAGTAGTTGTGGCTCACGGGCTCTAGAGCGCAGGCTCAGTAGTTGTGGTGCACGGGCTTAGTTGCTCCACAGCATGTGGGATCTTCCCCGACCAGGACTGAAACCCGTGTCCCCTGCATTGACAGGCAGATTCTTAACCACTGAGCCACCAGGGAAGCCTGATAATGTTTTTCTTAATCTCAATTATAACTTGAAAAGTGATATGTTACTAATGGATGCTACTCTGTAGTATTTGTGTGTATGTACATATATCCATATCCATATATATATATATATATATACATACATACATATATTAAGAATCAACCTTTTTATCATTTTCACCATATGAACAACTATATAGCTTATATTTTTATTACCTGCTGTAAAGTCATTTGGCTTTCACTAGAAGCAGGCCCATGATTTCTATATTATCTGCCTCTGGTATTTTTCTCCTTAGATTACAACAAATTACTTGGCTCCAACATGATTATAAATACAAGAGCAAATGCAGGCCCTGATATATAGTAGAACCCAATTATAGACAGTAATCTAGACAATCTAGAATATTCTCATAATTTTTGACTAGATGTGCACATACATATGTAAAGGCACACATATATACATATAAGTCTTAATCAGAAACTCTCATATGCTTGCAGTGTATACTTAAGACCCCTCAGCAGTTCACAGGTCACCATTTGGGAAACTGGCTTTTTCCTTCCATGCACCTGGGGCAGAGTGTGAGAGAGGGTTGCCGTTTTTTCTTGCAGCTCAGATCCCCTTCTGCACCTCTCACCACATCCTCTTCCCTACCGTGCATTTCATCTGCTGTCCATCCCTCCAGCTCCAGAGCTGATCAGCGGTCCTTCATACGTGGCAATGGTCCTATCATATTTGATGTTGGGCTCTGTCTTTTTGATTATGATCTGGGTACCTATTGGATTACCTCCTGGATGCCCCATTTCAGACCTTATTACCTACCATGCCTCTTACCTTAACCAGGCCACAGGAAATCCTGCTTCAGGACACTCATTCTCTTCCCTGTTTTATACTGTTATGGGTGGCCTTCCTCTGGGTTTGCCCTAGCCCTCCAAGTGGGGTCCAGATAACAGAAAGATAGACCATTTTGAGGTAATGGGGATGTGAACTAGGATACTGGTAATGGGAAATGAGAAAAAAGAGAGTGTGAAGTAAACTTTTAAATATTCAGACAATGATTGTCAGTCAACCACATGAGAGCAGTAGGAGAAAAGAACCCTCCTACTTCCTGCTGAATCAAAGGATCTCGCTAGGGCTTCCCTGGTGGTGCAGTGGTTGAGAGTCCGCCTGCAGGGAACACGGGTTGGTAGTCCGGTCCGGGAAGATCCCACATGCCGTGGAGCGGCTGGGCCCGTGAGCCATGGCCGCTGAGCCTGTGCATCTGGAGCCTGTGCTCCACAGCGGGAGAGGCCACAGCAGTGAGAGGCCCGCGTACCGCAAAGAAAAAAAAGGATCTTGCTCGACTTACCGAATTACTGGGAGAACAGTTTACTGAGGCAGCCTGTCAGGACAGCTGTGTGAGGGACAGCTACCAACCTAGGATATGCACAAATCTGGCTTGAGGCATGGGCAGAGCCCAAGTGGAAATTCAGTAGGCAGCTGGTGATAACATGGATGTCAAGATATGAGAATCGCAAGTCTAAGGCCATAGTTCAAGCCCAGGAATCACTGAGCTTTTTGAAGGGGAAACAAAAAAAAAAGAAAAAAGAAAAGAAAAGCAAATGGTGAGGTGTTGGAGCCTCTGAGGAGCAGCAGAAAGAAGGAGCCATTGTAAGTTTCGGAGAACAAGTATTTGAAAGAAGTAGGAAACAATAAGAGAAGTGTTTTAAACTTGCAGAGAGAAGAAAAATTGCTCCTTTTATGGCCTTATGTATGAAAAGAAAAAATCCCACATGGATTTTGCACTATTAAAGGAGGCTGCAACAATGGAAATTGGAGTGTCTTCCATTTATTTGAAACCAAAATGACAACTCTCTCATGAGATATGTAATAGAAATAAACCAGCTTCCTTCTGATTTACATTGTGCTCTCTTTTAACAAATGTATTAAAAGGAGTTGTTCCGGGCTTCCCTGGTGGTGCAGTGGTTGAGAGTCTGCCTGCTGATGCAGGGGACATGGGTTCGTGCCCCAGTCTGGGAAAATCCCACATGACGCGGAGCAGCTGGGCCTGTGAGCCGTGGCCGCTGAGCCTGCATGTCCGGAGCCTGTGCTCCACAACTGGAGAGGCCACAGCGGTGAGAGGCCCGCATACCACAAAAAAAAAAAAAAAAAAAAAGGAGTTGTTCCTTGCAATTCATATCTGTATTTACAAAAGAAATAAGTAAAAATGGTGTGTATAGATGCGTGCACATAAAGTTCATATTCTGTCGTTTACTGAGTGCCTACATGGTGTCAGTACAGTGCTAATGGTGTTGTACACATGACGTCATGCAGTCGCCACAGTTACCTTTGGGGTGAGTATTATTAACCTGAGAGCAGTGAAACGAGTCATTAAGTAACTCAGGTCATGGAGCTGGCGAATGCCAGAGGCTAGAGCTGAGTCAGATGTCTGACTTTAAAACCTGTGCTCTCAAACAGAAGGTAAATTTCATGATATGAGGATGTGATCGTTGGTCTGGGTTGCCAGACAATATAAAGCTATGTTAGTACAATAAAAAACAAAACAAACAGAAACACAAGAAACTTTACTCCCTTCAGCTATGCCAAAAGTAAGAAAATTCTCCAGGTCTTGCAAGTTGTATACATTTAGCTAACTGACGTTAAAAAATTATCTAAGGAATATCTGCCATGTAATAGTTATCATGCGGAATTTCTGGATGAATGAATACCGGATTTTAGCAGAAAACTGCCTTCATCCCATAAGCCTGAATTTATAAGTCTATGAGAATTGTTCCATCTGTTCTTCATTGAATCAGAAGTGTAAGAATTCCATTTTTAATAGAGTGCCAACCTCTGTTTTGAGCTGTGCCACATAGCCTGATGTTAGGACACTCTAGGGTCTAAAACCTACAGCTCGAGACCAAAAAAGATTCCCAGTTGTTGATCAGACAACATGAAGTGGGACCTTCTTAAGTCCTGGGAATCAGGGTTCACTTGTGAAATAAGCTTCCAGATTTAACAGAAGCAGTTATAAAGCTGTTCTGTTTTGGCCTCCTGGGTCTGAATCCTTTCAAGGTAGGGTTTCCTGTGTGCTTGTAGAATGAATGTCATCTTTCCCATTTAACCTGCCAGAGAAATGTCATTTCATTCGGTGTTCTCCCCAGATGAGAATTGTAAGGAAGCAGGACGCTGGGCACGCTTCAGTGAGTGGCAGAGAAATTAAGGTTTGTGAGAATGAACAAATGATTATTAGAGCGAAATCTCAGAGAAAATGGTGAGGAGACAAGACATTGGCAGGCAATACTCTGAGATCTTGATCGTAAAGGACATTTATTACATTCAGTAATTTGAGCTGAATATTTTGCAAAATACTTAGCAGCCTTCACACTGATACATTGCCTTGGCAAAGCAGCGGCTTTGGAAAGCCAAAGGTTATAATTCAATTATTTTCAATACTTTGTCCAAAATGATGTCCATATGTCTATGTTTTTTTGTTTTCCATTTGCAAATTTTTATTATGCTTCTCTCTCTCTCTCTCTCTCTGTCTCTCTCTCTCTTTCTCTCTCTCTCTCTCACACACACACACACACACACACACACACACACAATGTATATTTCAGGTGGTTGAAATAGCTGATCATAAATTTAAGCACAAGAGAAATTTTAGAGCTTGACTCTTTCCAGAAGTTTGATTTTTATCAGCACTACATTTTCTTTTACTCCTCTGATAATTTCCCATTGCATTCACTGAAGATTTTGATAAAGAAAAAATAACAAAGACAGCAACCAAAAAACTGACACTGAACCACAGGTGGCCTGGGCTCCCGTAGAGCAGAAGGTGGTCTCACTTGGGAATCAGGTCCGTTCTCCAGCCCTAGGTGTTACTTTTTCTTGTTGCTGTTGTTTTTTATAAATTTATTTACTTATCTCTTTTTGGCTGCATTGGGTCTTCTTTGCTGCACTCGGGCTTTCTCTAGTTGCGGTGAGCGGGGGCTACTCTTCGTTGCAGTGCACCGGCTTCTCATTATGGTGGCTTCTCTTGTGGTGGAGCGTGGGCTCTAGGTGTGCGGGCTCAGTAGTTGTGGCTCGTGGGTTCTAGAGCATAGGCTCAGTAGTTGTGGTGCATGGGCTTAGTTGCTCCACGGCATGTGGGATCTTCCTGGAGCAGGGCTTAAACCCATTTCCCCTGCATTGGCAGGCAGGTTCTTAACCACTGCACCACCAGGGAAGTCCCCGGCCCCAGGTTTTAAACAAAGTAGCTGTGCTAACCCAGGCAAGTCATTTTATCTTTCTCTTCCTTACCTGTAAATTGTATTTTTATGTAAACTCTTTCAACCAGTCCTTCCAGCTTTATCATACTGTGTGTATATTCTCATTGTAATCTGTGGGAAAATCTTTAAATAATCTAAATTTAAAACTCATGATGACTTAAAATCCATAATATCTTAGGTTTTGATTGAGTAAAAGAAGATCCTTAATTTAGTGATTGCAGAGCTTCCCTTTGACAAGAGCGCCTGAATTGGGTGTGTTGTTGGGAATTCCTTCTTATCCCCTTGCATTACTCTGTGTTCCTTACTGTAACTTATTTAACTTGAGAATTGTTTTTGTTTGTTTGTTTATCTCGTAGCAGATAAGTCTGGATCAGAGCTAGCAAATTTAAGAAGGAAGTGCTCATATTGACCTCTCCCTCCATCTTACTAGTTTTTAAAAATTTCTTTTTCATTCACACCCCTTTCTTGCCTGACCTTTTCACGTAAAAGCTAGCCTGCGTATCTCTGGAGGACTGAGCCTTCTGTTCTAAGATCTCCCCTTAATTACTTAGTTCTGCAGACCTGTTTTCTGACAGATAGTTTATAACTAATACATTTTATGACAATGGATGCTTTGATGCTCTTAGCTAAGGTAATATTTGCCGTTTAACAGAATTTCCTGGTGCTTTAAGGAAAATGAGTCTTTGGCGAGTTGGTGGGCGGGAAGACTTAAGCTGAGGGAGGTTTTTGAGACCTGAGGTGGGCCATTCTTTTCTCTGATTCCTATGAAGTCTCGAAACCAAGGGATCAATATGGTGATACATTTGTGATGGTAGAGATATTATTCTATGCTTTCTTTCTAGTATTAAATAAAGTAGAATGCGTCACACTGTTCTCTTGACCACGGCCATATAATAAGGCGTGTCCATGTGATTAAACTGCGTGAGAGCTATCAGACATACCTTCTAGAATAATAAATTTAAAGATACTGTATTTTGACCCATTTTCCATTGTTTCCCATTCACTCTTAAGACCCTTACAACTTTGGAAATGTGCATACTTATGACACACGTGAGAAATGCAAATATCTAACAGTTTTTATACATCTTTGAGATGAAAAGTAGAAAAAGAAAAGAGGAAAATTTCATAATCTGTCAGAATAACCCTGTGCTTCCTTCATTTCTTTTCAGCTGTGTCCTGTGGAATCCCGGAGTCCCCAGGAAACGGCTCATTCACGGGGAATGAGTTCACGTTGGATAGTAAAGTGACCTATGAGTGTAACGAGGGCTTTAAGCTGGACGCTGGTCAACAGGCTACAGCTGTGTGTCAAGAAGATGGATTGTGGAGTAACAGGGGGAAGCCCCCAACGTGTAAAGGTAAGTGTTCTAACGCTCATGCCCGACTTTGCAGATCTAAAGAGGAACAGAATGCGCTGGTGAGAACTCTAGGCTCCAAAGTGCGAGATCCTCTCCCACAGCGTGTGAGGGCTCGTCTCTGGCAGTGTGGTCATGTTAATGCCAGTTTATTCCATATCAGCCACTCTGACCATTTACCATAAGCTCTGCAGTCTTGAAGGTGAGTCATATGGAATCATGTTGGTTCCATCAGCACCTAGACCATGAAATTTACACAGCAAATCCTGACTGTGCTGCCATTTTCACTTTGGGGGGGTGCAATCAAGAGGATATTGAGAAACTAAGCACTCTACACAAAACATTAAAACGTAATTCAACACGAGCTTCCTCTGCATCTCCCATCTCACTGGAAGTTCCGTGAGGTTCAAGGCAATGCCCAGTCTATTTTTTTATCACCCGTTCTGCATAACACACTGATGCTCAATAAATATATCACTGATTTGTGAAGTGGGGTAGGTTTTCTGGAATGCTATTTACAGTATGTAATAATATTCTTAAAAGGGTCAAAAGTTTGGGTTCATTCTCAAACTCGTCTTAAAAAATAATAATCAAGTCCATAACACAAAGCCAAAAAGAACAAAAGTTCACACACACACACACACACGTACATGCCTACACACACAATTTATACCAAGAGTTTCATTGCTGCTCTACAAAACTGCCTCAAATTGGAAATAATCTGCTTAGTTTCTAAAAATTGAAAACTACATAGTATTTCTACATATACAATATTTTTGCTCTTAAGATATTTGCAAAATAGATCTCATGGGCTTCTATTATAATATTAATATATTGACGTTTTTGTGTATAGTGTTTTGGTCATGTTAAAATTATTTGAACATTTTAGGTATGCATATATAAATGTTTACAAAAAATAATCGACTTTCCTCCATACGTTTTATTTTCCTTGCCGTCATTTTAACCTGTTTTTTTCTTTTTTGCAAATAATTATTGCATTCCTGAGAGTCAGTAAGGCACTGTTGAGACAATCCCTACCCCTCAACTCCTGGCAACCACTAATCTTTTTACTGTCTCTATAGTTTTGCCTTTTCCAGACTGTCATATAGTTAGAATCACACAGTAGCCTTTTCGGATTGGCTTCTTTCACTTAGTAATATGCATTTAAGGATTTGTCATGTCTTTTCATGGCCTGATAGCTCATTTCTTTTTAGCTGAATAATATTCCATTGTCAGATGAACCACCGTTTGTATCCATTTACTTGCTGAGTGACATCTTGGTTGCTTCTAAGTTTTGGCAATTATGAATAAAGCTGCTATAAACATCCGTGTATAGGTTTTTGTGGACATAAGTTTTCAAATCCTTTGGGTAAATACCAAGGAGCATGGTTGCTGGATTATATGATAAGAGTATGTTTAGTTTTGTGAGAAACTGCCCAACTGACTTCCAAAGTAGCTGTATTCCCACCTCTGCATCCCCGCCAGCAGTGACGAGAGTTCCCGTTGCTCCGCACCCTCGCCAGCATTTGATGTTGTCAATGCTCTGGATTTTGGCCCTTCTAATAGGTGTGTAGTGGCGTCTCCTTGTTTTAGTTTGCATTTCCCTAGTGACATTTGATTTGGAGCATCTTTTCATATGCTTATTTGCCATCTGGAGCCTGGTCTCCAGAATTCCAAAGCAGGTGGTTTACATCGGCCAATAAGTGGATTGGCGTCATAGAAATTCAGCACAAGGGTTAACTACATGACAATTGTGAGAAAAAAGAAGCACAGCATAGCTTTTTAAGTTCTGATTTGAGGATAAAGAAAGAGAGAAGCAGAGTTTCAGAGAGAGGGGAGCAGACAACGTGTCTTGGATTCCACCAGTAAAGTGTGTGAGGGCTCTCCTCTGGGCACAGGGCAACCAGGGAGTTGCTCCTAGGGGGAGGCCTGCACACGCCCTAACTCATCCCTGCTCTGCCAGGACATCTGCCTGCTCATCTGCACGGGGCCTTAGACAGATGGCCTGATGTAAACACTGTGGGGAGAGGTGACAGACACAGGGGAAGTAACGAGTGTGCCTTGGACTCTCAACCACTGCACCACCAGGGAAGCCCTGGGTCAGTCTTTATGGAGGAGACGGCGCTGCCACAGAAACTGAGCTTGTTCTGGTGGGATGATGGCGATAATCAGAACCACCTTTCTGAACGGTAACTCTAAACATTTGTTTGTGTTACATCATTCAATGATAACAGTAGTCCTCTGGAGAAGGTATTGTTTTCTTCATCTTACTGACTTAATACAAAGTAAGTAACTGAGATATACAAAATTCACAATTTGCAACCAAATACATTTGATTGGTCATGTCATAAAAGCATCTGGAGAAGTGTTTGGTTGTAGTCGAAGGGCCCTGTTGGAGGTCCCCTGCTGCCACCGGTAAAGCTGTGCAGTGATCGTTTGGCTCGGTACTGATGCTTTGGGCGTCACGAAAGCACAGTGGTTGTGACGTTGCCAGGACCTGCCTAGGGATGCGCTGCGCTGTGGTGAGCCAAGGCTGTGCATTCCACTGGCCGCAAAGAGGTAGTTTTAGGATTAAGTAGATCTCATGGTAAGTGGTGTTAGTGTAAGGAGAGAATATACGAGAATCCCCACAGTCCTGAGAAACGCCCAGAGATTGCGGCAAAGGAGAACACAGAAGAGAGAACAGGAGCAGAAGCCAGGCTGTGCATCTGAGGATGCTCTGGGCTACCCACATGCAGGGGCGGGGGATGGAGCTCAGGACAGCAGTCTGGACACTCCCCCAGCCCCTCCTCACTGCCTCTCCTCCTCCCGTCCCACATTCATTACATAGAGTCCCATCACCTCCACCCAGGAAGCACATCTGCCCACTCAGGTCACTTCCGTGCACGCCAAGTCACCTCCACCCACACCCATGAAATGACCCCCACAATCTCCTCTCACAGCAGCCGACTCATCTTTAAGCATATGAAAATCACAACATGACACTTCGCTGCCTAAATCCTCCCTAGAGTTCTCATGGTGATTAAGATAAAATTCGCAAACTCTTTATTTTGAACTCACTTCTCCAAAAGGCAGATATTATCGAGAGTCCACCTGGGAACGTGACCCAGCTGGTGGATGAGTCTGATGACTATTAGACGTTTAGGTGCTCACACCACATGGATGGTAGCTCATGTAAGACTAGTCTTGGACCCCTATATCTTCCAGGCTGGATTCCCAAAGCCTTACACAAATTAACCCATTTAATCCTTATGAGGAATGCAGTTTTGGTATCACATCACTTAGATGCAAACCAGGAGGAGATGGGTTAAGGTAGCCAGACTCACAGACAGAGTCGCCAAGTCAGGATTTGGTTCCAGGAAACCTGAGCAGAGAGCCCTGTTCCTGATGTCTGTGCTGTTCTGCCTCTTGGAATTGATTTCTCTCATGATTTGTAAGTCTTCTATGTTATAAAACCGAGACCAGAGACAGAAAAAAAAAAGGTGCGTCTTTAATCTAGCATGTAATTCATTCCAAAAAGTATTCAATAGCTGATGGTAGGGGAGGGAGTCACCTTTTGTTTGAGGATCGTAGCAGAACAAAATGATTTCAAAGACAACGTATATTTATGTCTAAAATGTTCTGGAAAAATCAGGAATGAGAGGCCTTTGGCAGTTCAAAGGCAAATATTACATCAATTAAGAGAACTACTTCATGTTTAAATAAAGCATAATATTATAGCACGTAAGGTGGCTTAATTTATACATATATTTGATTTTTTTCTGTTTTAAATGCACATCTAGATGTACAACAGCTTTAAAGTTATAGTGAAAAAAATTAAATAACACAATTGCTTTTTACATACAAATGAGGTTCCCAGGCTGAGAAATATATAGTATGTTCAGTTAAATGATTCTTAAATGGGAAAAATCAATTTGCATTTTAAAACCTTTTTTGATACTGACTGCTACTTGTTCAGTAGGACAGGAAAACATAACATTTATAATAAAATGGGAAATCGACCTTAAATTTTCTGAGTATCATCTCAAACTTGCAAATATTTTCCCCATTGTTTATTAGACTTTATAAAAGGAAGAAATGGACAGTTCCTCAAACTTCCCTGGTGTTCAAAGCCTGGAAAAATCCATTTAATTTTTTCAGGGGGAGTTGTTTTTTTCACTTAATTTAAATTAAAGAAATTGAGCCGAGTAAGCATAAAACTTTACCTCTGAGTCAAAAAATTTGGTTCCTATTAACTTCTGAGATGTATATTTCCGAAAGGCCAATTCCTGTGTTGGTATGACAGTTTCATAAGTTTCGTTACCAACTGAATAATATGTAGATCAGTACATGAACCTCAAGAGATAAGAAACACTTCAGCTTTGATAAGTAGTAAATGTAAATGGTAAATAAACTTAGCTCATTTCACCCTCGGGTTTACTAAAATGAAGGTTGTAATAAATAACTGTTTCAGTTTGAATACGGTCCACAGTCGTACAAATCTCCAAGGCAGATGTGTGAGCCTCATTTCTTTTCATTTTAATTATTTACTGAGACTGGATTTGGATCATTGAAGATATGAGCCATAATAGAGCCATAATAAAGCAAGGGAGAGTTATCGGTACAAATGGCCCATGTCTACTAGTTGGACAAATGATGAGTAGATATGTATCACGTCCTCTGCATTCAGGAGAAAACAAAACCATTAAGATTACCTTCCAACAACAAACAAAATCAACATTGAAATCCCAATATGTAGAGGCTTTTTTCTTTTTCAGTTAAAGCTATTAGAGAAGCAAGTTTGTCGTTAATAATTTATTAAGGATCTACTATGCCCTGGGCTCCATGAGTACTTTTAAGTGATTAACTGCAATGTGTATACATTTCAGGAAAGAAGGAGCAAGTTAAAATAATATGAAATAGCTTTATATAACCTGTACATAGCCCAATCATAGAACATCTAAGATTACACATAAATTATCTGTCTATTTACACATATGTATGTACTCATCTACATGTAATATATTTATACATATAATCATATATAATACACATGTACATGTGCATACATATATAAGTAAGTTATACACATACATATTTTTATATGTGCTTGCATATATGTGTGTTTGTATTATAATATAAAAATGTTGGGGATATATATTTATCCCCTTAGTCCCTCAAAAAATGGCCTTACAGTACTTATGTTTCTTTATTAACTATTTCTATTTTCATGGTATAGTTCAGGTTATTCTTTTCATTTAACGCCTAGACCAGAGTCGTTTAATCATAAATCATATTGTTAAACTACAGTGTTATGAGACCAATCATGCATCAGCATTGTTGAGTTTCTCTCTGTGCCAGGCACTGTGCAGAGCGTTTCACATGGGTTCCATCTTTGAGTCCCTGTAAGAAACTCGAAGCACTGTTAACTATTGCCATCCCGTAGGTAGGAGCTACTGACCAGAGGCGTGAGTGACCACCCAGGGCTGCAGGGAGGCCCATGCCAGAGTCAGGCCCTCTGCCGCCGGCCCCGTGACGCTTGACCATGTGTCCTGCACGTGCAGCTGCTGTTAAGGGTCCTTCTTGCCTATACTGTGCATTGACAAGAGATTTCAGTTAAGATGTTAGCAAAGCTGACGAAGGAAGGCCAGGCCACCCCGATCTAAATGCATAGTCATCGTGCAAACTACAAATGCATTTCTGAAAGTATATATTAAAGCTCAAAAATAAGTGTGAGATGTGAGACACTTACCTCTGTCTTCCAAGGCTGCGATCAGCTATGAAAATACAGCCTAGACCAAAGGGTGGTTTAATTCCTCAGCCGGCAAGAAGGGCGGGTGACCCAGGGGGAAGTGCCCCTCCGCATCGTCCAGCCCTGTCCACAGCCTGCTGAGATCTGCCCCTGTGCCCGGGGAACGGAGCACCTCAGGGTCAGGTGTTCATGGATTCCGGGTGCCGCACGACCCCCACGAAGCGGTGAGTGGCTTGGTGAGCGCCAGCCGGGTCCACCTCCTGGCCGTCCGAGGCATCACTTTGCAGGGCGGGCTTGCGCTGCTCCCGCTTTCTGGGAGCATCAGATGGTGACAAACCTCACTGTCGTACGTCCTATGGGGACAAAGTGTTTTAAGGCTGTAGATCACAATTGTGCAAACTTTTTACGTCTTTGGGGATTGTAGTGCTTTGGGGGAGTTAAGCTATTTAAAGGACCCAGAGTCTGTCATTTCAGATGTGTTTTTGGCCCATTATTTTCAGGGCCAACTATATAATCTTTCCATCTCTTTTATTTTATTTCACTTCCAAAGATTGAACACGAGTTCGTCCAGCTTTTTGTATTTTAGTTAGAATTGTGAACTGAGGGCTCCCCTTGGCTCCCCGATAAACATGAGAAAGTAAAGTTTGAACAGAACACTTGAAGAACGGTAAATACAGGGTTTGTGGTACTGAGGTTCTCTATGGCCCCTAAGCACAGGACTGTATGAGTTATCTCTCTCCACATTTAATCTCTAACAAACATAAGCTGCTCAAGGGTAACTTTGGTTCATGGGTGGAACTTTATAAAGATTTGTGGACTGAAAGGATGAATGAGTGAGTGAGACTCTGTGATGTGGTCTGACGTTATTTAATTTTCTCTCCCTCTTTTCCTTGTTTATTCTTCTTGCCAAGCACCTGACAGCTGCTCAGTGCAGGGCCATGGTCTCTGGGGACAAGAGCTGCGTGGAGGCCCCTCCTCTTTAAGACCCCTTGGAAGACCATTTATTATTAGTTTGAACGAAGATGTAATGAACTAAAGCTACTTGCAGTGAAGTTAGTTCCGAAAACGCCCCCAAGTCAGAAAGGCAAGATCACTGTGGGATTCCCTCTCTCATTCTCTTTCTACAGACACACAGACACTCAGATTGAAAGTACTGTTTTCATCCTTTCCAGGGCTTGGTTTAGACTCATTTTGTGTAATTATAAAATCAGCCATATTATGTAATTTTAGAAATAGATTTCTTATGGAACCTAGATTATAGAATTTGCAAAAAAATTCTGAACAGTATTTGCCACTTAGTATCACTAAGTGGATGAGGTTACTTCAATATGGGTCTTGTTGAAATGAGGTTTCACGGCTGGTGTTTAGGCTTCATTCGCTATTTCAGTGTCCCGTGATCTGACTCTGATAGTGTATATTTATTGTCTGACCACAGAAGCAAAATGACAAGGAGCCCAGGGCAGAAAAATATGTCCGATCTCATAAGGGCTTGGAAACTTCACAAGTGGAAAAGGTAGTCATTGCAAGGATAAGCAGAAGTCTGGCAATCCCAGGATGCTGGGAAGATAAGTGTTATGAGAGTCTAGGTTCAGTCAAGAGTCTTGGAGGAGAAGGAACCAGGAGTTCTAAAGTCTCCTGACTTTTTAAGCCTGTGCCTCTGAAATGCTGATGTCTCTCGGCTGAGCCTGTAAATTACACCCTAGAAGTTTACTTCAAAACTCTATCCATCCTCCTACTCTTATTCCAAGTAACTCATAGCTAATCATGCTAATCATTCAGCTAAGCTCTGAGGTAAAAACATTCATTTAAAAAGAATGTTTACCTTTAAGAATTCCAGGATCTCAGCCCAGCCCTTGTGGAAGCATTTCCTCACAGGGAATGCTTGTTGAAGTTAGACGGCATGGAGTGCATTGAAGTCAGCACGGTGCCCTGGGTTTCCCCGCTTTATGCTCCTTATTTACCGAAGCCAAAGCAGCTTGTTCTTCTGCTTCCCATGCACCAGAACTAAGACTAGCTGTGCCCTTCCCCAGCCAGTGATGCAGACGTTAATGGCACACTGAAAGCTGCACTAGGTTGTGAATGCAAGTAGCTCTGAGGCTGGCTGAATCATTTCACTCCAATGGCGTTGGATCATAATTTTATCGATCTCATTAAATGTGCTTGAACTAAATTTGGTAATAAAAAGCACTTACCCACATTGAGTGTGATGGGGGAATAGCTGCATTACAAAGAAAAGACAGTTGCATCCCTGCATCTTGGGGCTGATTAGAATATCACAGAGATTTATGAGCAGTATCTGTAATTTATGAGAGGGAGGCCAAAGGGCTTTATTTATGGTGGCAATGCTGTCATTGTCTGAATATCTTATACAAAACAACCGTTAGCCTGTCTGGTTCGCTACTGACGGGATGACTCTAATAAATCAGGATCACTCATGGTAAAATGAAAAGCCAACCTCTCTCAAGTAAAATGTGATATATTTTGTGTTGTCTTTGAAACATTCACAAGATAGAGAAACTGCATCCTTTCTGCACAGAAACTTTATTGTCTGTGCTTTCAGTAGGTCTGATCTGAGGAGGAGTATTTAGGGATTTTTAATACAAAACTGCGTCGTCACCCGAGTCAGCCCTTAGTTCTGTTAACCATGTGACTTGGGAATGGTCGTCCGCACATCTTCTCTTGAATTTTTTGAAATAGAAGAAAATTATTCCATTAGAGTTGTTATGTTTTTTTTTTAAGGTGATAGAAGATAATCTATATTTCTGTTTTTAAAAGTTAGGAATATGAGGTAAACTGGCAGGCGGAGCAGTCTGTCGACTCAGCTAAACCTGCTTGTTATGAAGAACATTTAATTTCACTACACTGGACCTGGAGATTGATTCACTTACAACTGTCACAAGTACTGGTTTATAACATTTATATAAGCAAAACGCTTTCTTTTGCTACATTTTCCAGATGGACCGGTATTTTAAAACATTCTTTAAAAATTGTCATTATTTATATATTGGTGTGCCCAGAGTTCTCACTGATTTCCTTGGTGCCAGTTGTTTTAGTTGTGTACAGAATAAGTGCGGTTGTCAAGCTGTGGAGGAAATGGCAGCCTCAGAGATGCACAGGTCGGGGATCTAACCGTGGGGGGGGCCCAGCTTACTGGCTGCTCCATGAAATACAAGTAACAGGACCACTCATGCCCTCTCTCCCCGAATTGTTGTAAGGGTCACTCAGTGTAAAATTATATATACATTTATACAGACAATGTGAAAAGGGTGTTTTTAAAATTTATTTATTTATTTTTATAAATTTATTTATTTATTTTTGGGTGCGTTGGGTCTTCATTGCTGCGTGAGGCCTTTCTTTAGTTGCGGTGGGCAGGGGCTGCTCTTTGTTGCTGTGTGCGTGCTTCTCATTGTGGTGGCTTCTCGTTGCAGAGCATGGGCTCTAGGCGTGCGGGCTGCAGTAGTTATGGCACTTGGGCTCAGTAGTTGTGGCTCGTGGGTTCTAGAGCGCAGGCTCAGTAGTTGCGGCACACGAGCTTAGTTGCTCCGTGGCATGTGGCATCTTCCCGGACCAGGGATCGAACCCACGTCCCCTGCATTGGCAGGCGGATTCTTAACCACTGCGCCACCAGGGAAGCCCCAGGGTGTTTATTTTTGAAAACACTAAACAAATACAAGCCGGTGGAAGCAGCAGTACTAGTAGCCACCCGTGACTTCAGGCAACTGGGCAGGTGCCCCGGGAAAACCCCGAATTCTAGTGTGAGAGGTTTTTGTTAGGAAGAATGAAGTGTTTTCTCTAAACTGTCAGCGCAGTGGCATGCAGGCTGCTTTGCTGCCTCTGACTGTAACTCAGCTTTGCCTTTGTGAGTCCTGAGGGAGGCGCACACGGTCACTGCGGCTGCGTCTGAGGGGCAGGGCCGGCCCTGGACAGAGCAAGAGCCCTGCAGACGCAGCTTCCAGGGCCCTGCCCCCTCCCCGGCGGCCCCCGCACATTCCCGTCTTCCTCCAGTGGTGACCCCCTTGAATCTCTGCTCTGGTTCTCGCTCAGCCTCATGTAGTCTATCATTCCACTCATTTTTCAGGTTTGCCTTATTCTGTTATGTCTGATGTCATGAAATGAAAACGTCTCTATCAAGTAAAATATTCAGTTCTATGTACACACTCATTGCAGCTCCCTAAGTGTGGTATATACCTGCTTTCCTCCTGTAGCCTGGGTTTTTGTTCTCTTTTCTTTTTTTTCCCCCTCAAAGTATTGATGTTGTGGGAAGAAATTTTAAAAAATAAGAATCCAACAGAAGCACTCCAGTTTTCCTAAATAATCCCCTGTTAAACTTGTATGCACTGATTTATATAATCTTTTATATTTATGTGTTGCATTTATACAATAATATTGATATATACATACATAATTTGTATATGTGTATATGTATGTGTGTTTATATATGTGTGTGTATGTACATAGGTGTGTGATGTGTGTGTACATATATTTTTGTGTCACAAGGCAGCAGATTCTTTCACTGGCACTTAGTTTAACTGTTTCAAGTTTTGTTCTGAAAAAAATTTTTTTCAACTTTCACTTTTTTCCAGCCTATTTTTAAATTTTATTTTTTTATTTTTAAAATGTGTTATTCTCTTTTGAAATACAAAGCTCTCTGTGGCCATCAGGCCACCACTTGATTGGTTTTGCTCTGGTCATTAATAATGTGTAGAAAACCTGGAAACTACAGAGAAGAATAAAAAAAGGGAGAAGAAGGCATCTGTACTCTCACTGGCCACAGACACCCCATCGACCCTCCTCACGTGCATCCCTCTTATTTTTCTTTCACCACTGAGGTCTGAAGCCCACGTTCCAGGGAATCCCGGGATTGTGTCCTTGTGTATGTGTGTGTGTGGGGGGGTCCTGGTGCATGTACCATGCTTTCTCCCGCTCACATACATGCACAGCAGAAGCCACAGTCCTCTGGGCTCATACGGGGCTTCTCCCCCAGAGCATCCTTTCAGAGAAAGCCTTCACTGTGAGCATGTTGAGTCTCTCATTGATCCAATCGAGAACGATTTGCTGTAACATATGACTTAAGATTGAGTATGTGTCGTACTGGGGGAAGGAAGGGTGCTCCCCCGAAAGAGAGCTGGGTGCGGGAAGCAGGGGGCAGCCGGCAGTGCACCTGGTGGAACAGGTGTGGTGGGGAGAGTCACAGCAGTTGTGTCTTGGCAGGTGGCAGAGGCTGGACTCTCCAGAGCCTTGTCTGCAGTGACCTCAAACCGGGGAAGCGTAACCCTCAGGTATGCAAGTTGTTTCCAGGATCTGTCAGAGGGGAAAGTGAAAGGAGACCTATTTCCAAACCCTAAACCTCCATATTCACTCTTCCTTCAGATCCAGCTGCCAGAGCAGACTCTCCAGCACAGGGCGTGCCTCCTCTCAATCCTTCTCAAACTTCTTCACACAGAGAGGCCTGACTCACAAACAACGCATTTCCACAGCACACCTGATACCCTGGTTTTATTATACAGGCACAGGCTTTAAAATGGGGTGGTGTTGGTCCAAGGGAAGACAGACCAATGGCAGAGAACACAGAGCCCAGGACAATACTGGTTGATATTTCGACAAAGGTGACGCTGCAGCCCAATGAGGGAAAAGACAGAGATCTTTTCAGTAAATGGCTCAACTGGATATTCATATGGGAAAGTGAATCTGGATCCCCGCCCCACAGCATAGACAAAATCAAGGCAAGATGATTATAGGCTAAAGGTGAAAGGTGGGACATAAAGCTTCTATGAAAATACAGCTTCCCCTCTTCCACCAGCCCACCTGCATGAGCCTGGGTCAGGTAAAGACTTTGCAAGCTCACAAAAAAACCTGATAACAAAGGAAAAAGTAGATATATTGGACTGCATTAAGTTTCAGTACTGTTATTCTTCAAAACATATGTTTGAGAGCCTGATAAAGGCAAACTTAAAAAGGGTACAGATATTTGAAGAATGTGTATCAAACAAAGATTGTGTAAAGAGTTCCAGTGAGAAAAATGCAGAATATCAAATAGATGCCCCTGCATCCCACATCAGAATGTATAACTTTATAGGATAAAAAGACAGGAGACCTGGCGTCAACAGGAATGTTACGTCACTGGAACTCTAATACACTGCTGGTAAAGGCGGTAAGTTGACACATTCTCTTTGGAAAAATGTTTGGTAGCGTGTTCTAAAGCTGAAAATACCTTATGAGCCAGTAGTCCCTCCCTAGAAATATACCTACAGGTTTGCGTAAGGATATTCACCTAAGGACATGCTCAAAGCTGCAGTTTGTAAAAGCCAAAACTGTGAGACAGCCCCAATGGCCATCAGTAAGGAATGGATACATTGATCGTATATATTTATACACACGCGTATAAATACAAATGTGCACTCTAGCTCCATGGCTTAACATGGGTTAATTTCAGAAGTGTAATACTGACGTCAGAAGTAAAAGAGCGCCTGGCTCCACTCACATGGGGTTAAAACAGGTCCCACCATCTATAGTGTGTAGATGGTCATTAATGTCATTAGAAGTTGGTTAACATTCTTTCTCCCCCTGAGTGAAGTGTGCATGCTGCGGGGGGGGTGGTGTGCCTGGTGGCGAGAGTGTGTGTGCAGTTCTAGTTCTCGATGTGGTTGCTGGTCAGGTGGGGGTGTGTTTATTACATAGAAGTGTACTTAACTGTATAATAGCAATTTGTGCCCTTTCTATTTACATGTTTCAATACACATTTACCTGAATATCTAAGAAAGAGGAAGAAACCAACAACACCAACAAAACCAGAAAACAAAATAAATAACACAAAACCCTCCAGAGCACCAAATCGAGGAAAGAGTCCCAAGCACTGGTGCAGGTGTAGACAGAGCCAGTGGCTTTCTGTTTATAGGTCTAGTGGATTCTAACTCCTCGTTTCCAATACAATTTAAACAGTTTCTATCAAACGATTTTTGATAGTGGTGATATTTGGTGTATAACTAAGTATGAGTGAGAGATATCGCTGTAACAAAACAATTTCCCTTACCATTTCCTTGTTTGCGTTAAACTTTCTTAACATAAATCAAATACCTGTAATAAAAATCTATAAAAAGTAAAAATTAGTAATAAAATCAATACCAAACCTAGTGTCTTTCTAATAATCAGTAATGCATGAATAGTAAAAAAGCCTTATCTATGTCATTCATTAACTGGTGTATTCCCAAAGAAATGCTACTTTTTGTGCTTAAAATAGATGAAAAATTATTGTATTGTTAATCAATCATACATTGATAATAAAATGACAGTACAATTTGCTATTGATAAATATAATAGGATTATTCATAAAGGAGTTTAAACATAAAACATATTAGAATAAGTTTCTGTGGGAATTCTAGAATGGACAGTTCAAGGAGAACACAGAATAGAACCAATTTTAGCAGTAGTCATGTATTTCTATTGAATCAATATTCAAAAGTATAACATCAAATAATATCAAATGTGGTATTATTCTCTTGGATCTGAGTAAAAGTGATGTTTTTCTTTAAGGTATAACTATTTATCATACTTTGCATATCATACCGTCAATTTATCTGAGCTTCTGAGGGAAACTTTTGGGTTTTTAATGAAGAAGTGGAAGGAGATTAATATTTTTATGAAATTCCTTTAAGGTGAAATTCCTAAATGCAGGTGGAGTTAAGAGCTCGACTTGCAGGTGGGAGGAGGCAGCGGCTGGAGGAGTTGGGAGGTGAGGGAGCGCAGTGACTCG
This sequence comes from Neophocaena asiaeorientalis asiaeorientalis, assembly GCF_003031525.2. Classification (NCBI taxonomy): domain Eukaryota; kingdom Metazoa; phylum Chordata; class Mammalia; order Artiodactyla; family Phocoenidae; genus Neophocaena; species Neophocaena asiaeorientalis. The sequence goes on along the minus strand of NW_020175446.1, from coordinate 1,022,085 downwards.
GGGTTGGGGGGGTGAGCACATGAGAACAGTTTTCAGGTTCTGACTTGGGGGGCTGGGCTGTCCCCCAGAGTGCAGTCAGGAGATCAGGTAGGCATGTGGGGTGTGCAGAATGTTCTGGGTCTCTTCCCCCTACGCAAAGCCCCTAGAGCTGGTACAAGGAAGACTATGGCTTCCTTGTTCCCGGGGCCAAGCAACAAAGCACATTCTGTGTGGCAGCTTGACTGGCAGGACGCAGCAGGGCTGATCCTTTTATGGGGACTGTTGCCTTGTTCTTTTATGAGTGCAGACCTGCATGTAGTAAAACTCACCAAGTGGGGATCTACTGACCACAGTTTGGAGGGATTGGTCTTCTCCTGTCATCTTGGTTCACATAACTTGGATTTTACCACCCAAATAAACATCATAGGTCATTCAAACTCAGACATTTCTGTATAGTCTCCCCCTTGGGGCATCTTTGAAAATATCAAATAAACTCACATCTGCAGAAATTTCTGGAAAGCTCCACCCTTCCCCTCTCTTCCTTTAGTAGGCCAAGGTAGACTTTAGATAAATATTTATTCCAGTTCTCATTTTTCTTTTTACTCTCAATTTCTACCCATATGCTTTTATTGCCTCAGTTTCTTTGTGTTTTTTGTTGCAGTTGCTGTTGTGTTTTGTTTTTGCTGCCATAGCACTTTTTTTTGGGGGGGCATGTTTCTTTTCAAAGCACACACACAGACTAGAATGTCACCAGCACCTACTTTGTCAGACATTATTCTCAAAAAAAAAACTGTAAAAAGACATAATGTTTACAATAAAAGAACTTAGAGCCTAGCAGGGAGACAGAGATGCAAGCAAACAATTAAACCAGAATCAGATAATTAAAAGGAAACCAAATTCCATTTTCATAAAGAAAGCGGTGAGGACATGGGGAGGGGGCAGGGGAAGCTGGGACGAAGTGAGAGAGTGGCATGGACGTATATACACTACCATGACTGGGGCACGAACCCGTGACCCCTGCATTGGCAGGCGGACTCTCAACCACTGCACCACCAGGGAAGCCCCCCCCCCAAATTTTTTAAAATAAAATAAATAAAGAAAGAGGTAATCGTGCAGAATTTGGAAACCACTGCTGTGGATAATATTAGCGGAAGAAAACTTCTGATTCCACTGTGTAAGCCAACATTGAAACCTTCTTGGCAGAAGCAGAGTTTATAAAAGATAGTTCAGTAATTAAAAACCATCAAGTTAATTCTAGAAACACAGCTTTGATGAAATGGATTTTATTTGAAAATTTAAATTAGATTTTTAAAAATTTATTTATTTATTGTTATTTTTGGCTGCGTTGGGTCTTCGTTGCTGCACGCGGGCTTTCTCTAGTTGAGGCGAGCAGGGGCTACTCTTCGTTGTGGTGCGCGGGCTTCTCGTTGCAGTGGCTTCTCTTGTTGCGGAGCATGGGCTCTAGGCGCATGGGCTTCAGTAGGTGTGGCTCGTGGGCTCTAGGCGCACGGGCTCAGTAGTTGTGGCGCACGGGCTTAGTTGCTCCACGGCATGTGGGATCTTCCCAGACCAGGGCTCGAAGCTGTGCCCCCTGCATTGGCAGGCTGATTCTTAATCACTGCGCCACCAGAGAAGTCCCAGATTTTATTTGAAATATGCAGCAGGATTGAAATTGAGTTATGGATTTGTCAGTTTAAAGACATTAAGGTCTTTTCAGAAATGGCAATCATGCCTGAAATTCTAAAGGTAATCTGGTTAGAAAAAAAAATTATTTATATCACTAGGTAAAACACTTGACTATCCATATACATTTTGGATAATTGTTTTACCTAAAAAATACCTGAGAACTCTATCTAAGGATTATTTTTAAATTAGAAAGTTCTTTTCACATTTTAAACCTTGTTGATATTATTATTGCAATAATACCAAAAAGGCCTGTTTTTTCTGTTTATTTGCACATAGTAATGGTAAAATTACCAAGAGAAGCTTAAATGGGATTTTTGTAACATTTTGGATATGTCTGATTCAATTATAATGAACTTGTGTAGAATTTATAAGTAAAATGTATTTATTAATATTATTCTGAAAAAAAAAGTGGTCTCTTTAGCTAATTCTTCGAGGGTCAATAAATTAATCAATCTGGTCAGCTTTGTGGGTAGCTGACTGTGAAGGTTATTAGCGGATGTAGCTTCATAGTTAGGGAAGTAGAGTTCTAGTTCCTAACATTGTAAAATTAATTTTAAATATTATTGTACTCTTCAGAAAATATATAAACTCACATATATCAAACCCTGCGTATATTTTCAGCATTGTCACTCCGGTAGTATTGTACTACGGCTACTGCTATTACTACTGTTATTAAAAGTGTGGCTGCTGCTCTTTATTAAGTAGCTACTGTAATTCTAGTTCGCCTCCTAAGGACATGAATAGATTCTCTCCTTTAAGATTCGTCAAACACTCTTCTGTATAGTATTAGTGTGTGTGCATGTGGATTTTGTGTGCCAATAAATCCAGTAATAGAGCGTATTACGTAGGGAGGAAGGGAATGAGGGCATCTGATTTTCTTGGTCTAAGCTGGTTTTCAGTTACTCAATTACAATTTCAAGTTTCTCAGAGGATAGAGACAAATTAGAAGTAAGATTTTTCTATTCATGCCTACATTTACCTGATGATCATTTTCAGTGAACCTCGAGACTTTGTGGAAGTGATTTATCCCTTTACATGTAATCCCACTGCAAGATTTCCAGTGCACTTGCCATGAGGCTGTGGAATGCATTTTGCATATGGGGTCGTTTTTGTGTGGCTATGTGGGTAGTAGAGAAAACAGCAAATAACAGGTGATGGTATCTCTTCTGTACAGCACGGTGAGTTTCATACAGGAGGCCTTTACCATGGAAAGCAGGCCTGGTCTGACCCCTTGAGAACAAAGTGATGATGTTAAGTGTGTTTCTTTCCAGCGGTCACTTGCCCTGGCATTGAAGCCCAGCTCTCAGAACATGTCACCTGGAGACTGGTGTCAGGATCCCTGAATGAGTATGGAGCCCAGGTGGTGCTGAGCTGCAGCCCCGGGTATTACCTGGAGGGCCAGAGGCTGGTGCAGTGCCACGCCAACGGCACATGGAGCATAGGGGCGGAGAGGCCGAGATGCAGAGGTGAGTAACAGGTGTGCTCCTGACCTCGAGGCCATCCTGAATGACTGACAGCGATGACATCCACCTTTTAAGGGACTGTAATCTATCATCCTATAGATAAATAGTGTAACCCAGTGGCATTTCTTTTCATTACAACAATGAACGTGTATTTTTCTTTTTTTTTTGCGGTACGCGGGCCTCTCACTGTTGTGGCTTCTCCCGTTGTGGAGCACAGGCTCTGGACGCGCAGGCTCAGCGGCCATGGCTCACGGGCCTAGCTGCTCTGCGGCATGTGGGGTCTTCCCAGACCGGGGCACGAACCCGTGTCCCCTGCATCGGCAGGCGGATTCTCAACCGCTGCACCACCAGGGAAGCCCATGAACGTGTATTTTTATCTGACGCACTTAAATATATGACCGCTGCATTAGGTGTTAAATGCTGTCTTTTTCTTGTTGACAATCATATTTTACAAATGTTGAAATATTAGAATACTCAATATTTCAAATCAGCTCAAAAACAAATCCAGGCCTGTATTTAAAAAGATCAATCGTATTCCATGCACTGACTATTCAGACCTTTTAATTAGGATCTTGGGAATGCGTGCATTTATGCTAAGGATATTGTGTTCTCAAATAATGACTGTCTTGAAAAGGGAGATTATTATTCTCATAGGTACAAGATAAGCAGTTAAGCCTCTGAGTGGGTTTCATAATAAATATGAATAAATAGAAAAATAAAACAATATTAGCTTTGTTCAGAGCACTGTTTGATTCAGACATATTTAATATAAAACCTTTAGTGAGACTGCTCACAGGAAATTATCATGCACAAAAACAAGCAGTTAGACTAGTGTCATATTTATAAAATACACAGCTCAGTGAGAATAAACCAGAATAAAAATGGAAAAAAGACAAAAGAAATAATGCTTCACTGTCTGTGATAATCATTCTAATTCCACTTTTAATGGAACAAATGGTAATAAAGCTCCCACTAAAGCTCTTCACCAGCATCACAAAGGTGAATCAGGAAGGGTCAGGGCCTCTGTGAGCTCATAATCCAAGTGGAAAGCACCCCCAGGTCCTGGACAGCCCTGCCTGAAGCTTATTTATTAATGGTTCCCAAATCATTCCCCAAAAGTGTCCTGGTTTGACTGTTGTCTGGTCACTGAATTGGTACTGAATTTCTCCGTGTTAGAGTCTGAATTAGTGAGCTCGCTCCTTCCCACATCTGTCCCCACCAGGAAGCTCAAGATGTGACCTGGAGACTCAGTCCTTAAGTGCATAAGGAGCAGATTTTTTTTGTTTTTGGTTTTGTTTTTGTTTCTTGCAGTACACGGGCCTCTCACTGTTGTGGCCTACTCCCGTTGCAGAGCACGGGCTCCGGATGCGCAGGCCCAGCGGCCATGGCTCACGGGCCCAGCCGCTCCGCGGCATGTGGGATCTTCCCGGACCAGGGCACGAACCCGTGTCCCCTGCATCGGCAGGCGGACTCTCAACCGCTGCGCCACCAGGGAAGCCCAGGAGCAGATTTTTGTGAGCCCAATCTGCCACTCTGTGGTAGCTTTTTCACAGAATAAACACCAGGTCTACATTTTATTGGAACTGAACCAATAGAATCTTCACATGTATTGTCATCCAAATCATTGTTACAGCTAAGGAGCTGTATTTTTATTTATTTTGTTGTTTGCCTATGTTTTATCTAAGAATGGCCCAGTCCACAGGATCTCCTGGATCTAACTGTTTGGGTTACCTGCCTGCTTAGGGGCTGGAAATGTTAGGAGCTCCCACTCTGCTTGTCCAGTTAGCTCCAGATGAAGAGATGACCTTTGGCCACCTTCTAAGCGTATCCATAACAACTATGAAGTCAGCTGGGATAGTCGCCACTTCTTGAAGAGTTTGTGTTATTCTGACTCTAGGATATTCCACCATGTCCATAGACAGAGCCCAGGTATCCAGGGGTGAAGAGGACAGGAGACCTTAGTCTCACTTTGAAACTGTTAGCTCGGCAGTCACCCATCTTTGAGGAGGAATGACTATCAATGGTTATCTCTCAAGAAACAAGAAAGCAAAATTAAAATTCCATGTCTGGGGGTGCCCATATAACCCCCCTAACACAAGGACTGTGTAAAAGCTGGAGCCTATTGCAATTTTCTTGTTATGTGTATTTATTTTTTGACTTACTGCTTTAAAAATTAAGAAAAATGTTTATCACAGAAATTCATGAATCAAAAAGAAATCATCTTTGCATTTAAAATTTTATACACATGGACCTATAGAGCCACATTGGAATTTTGCTGTATTATAGATATCCAAAGAACATTGAATTCTGGCCTGGACCTCTTTCCTAACTGCTTAGTTCAGAGCTCGCATAAGTTAGACCTGGGTCAAGCCGTGAGGTCGGCAGGCTGGTCTTTGATGACCTATTTGTATTGATAATTGGGTATCTGCCTGGATTGATCATAAAACATCATGGGAGCATTTATCCTTCAGACTACACACTTCATCTGTGTCATAGGAGGCCACGGAGTGGACATTCTTATTCCATTCTGTGTCGGTGTGGACACTGGTCATCACTTAGAATGACCTAAATGTGAATTTTCTTGATAATATACTCACAAGTAAGTGTCCAGCCTGCATTAAATAACTCATGTGACACTAACTACCCCAGGGACAATGATTTCATGTGGACATTTTCACTTTGAGTGAGGCCTTCTTTCTGGCTTGATCCATGTATCTTGGCACTATCTCTCTTGGCCTACTAATCCAATTCCAGATTCTGGTCTGTATGGCATGCCTTCACATACTTAAAAATAGCTATCATATGTCCTCTGAACCTTTTCTTCACGATTGGCAGCACTGCCCCATTCACCTGTGTGTCATGTCATGTATTTGCTGCTCCTGTCTAACTGCATATTCACAAGGTTTTTTTCCAGGAAGAACATGTTTGAAATTACCTACTCTTGACCCTATTTATTTGTCACATTCACAAAAAATATCTGTATTGCCGACAATAACATCCATAATCCTGTTGACTTCACAGGTTTGAGAAATGAACTGTCTCAATATGATTTCTTTTTCAAAGTAGAGGATTTCAACATGACTGTAACTGTAGAATTGAAGGACAGAGGAAAGAGACTTTTCAGGGGGGTGAAGCAAAGCTTAGAATCCACAGTAATAATGAGAGAATACTACGGTATCAACAGTAAATCGGGCAGAGCTGGGGGCACCCTGAGTGTCTTCAGCTAAGCATCGTCTGCCCAAGACACACATCCTCTGTGCAAGACACACTCTGAGAATTCAGAGGAGACAGTTGACTGTGCGTATGAATATATATTTAACAGAAGAGAAAACAGCAAACTTACTGACTTTATTCTTGAAAACTTGATGGGAGAAAAGAACACGGAAATAAAGCTTTCCCTTGGATGTTTGACACAGGTTTTTGTTTGTTTGTTTTTTAGGGGAGAGGGGTTTTCCCTTTCAATTAGGGGAACTTTTCAGATGGGTGCTGCCTACCTCATTAACGTGTTGGGTTTACTGCCAATCAAATCTCTACGACTGAGACCCCATTATCCAGCTGCTGGAAAGCTAATATTTGTTCCATTAGTTCTTCTTTATAGTCTAGTGAATCTTAGTAGCGGACAAGCCTAAAATAGTTCCGTCACCAGGATATTTTGAACAGAGGCTAAAAGAATAGAAGAGAGTCAGCCTTACTGCTAGTCCACCATTAACAGTGTGTCAAGACCTCCGAGAGGAGGTGTGCTCAGACCTCACTGCTATTTCACACTTCTTACTAAAAGCTGAGGTTTCAAAACACGGTCCAATTATCCTGAATGGCTACAAGTGGATCTTTAAATATCATAGCTCAGGGTGAAGTTCATACTATGTTTGAGAAGAGGCTTAATGGAAAGTTCATAACTAATTGTAAAAAATCTAAATCCGACTCAAATCCATTGACATTTGGTAGAGCAAACATGTTAGCAGTATCACTAAATGCATAAGATATGACCCTGTAAGAGTTTAACAATCCTGCAAACTAAGAAATCCTCATGGTTCCCTCAACAACAATAATGTTCTGATCATGACATACGCTAGAGCTGAACTTCGCAAATTTTTGGTGAGCAGTGCCCCTAGAACACACATTTCCTGGCTGTGTCTGTCTGTCCATTTGAAATGGAACCAGGATTATGTGTCTTGGAGTAAAATCAGCTTGATTCAAAAGACTGGTTTAAATGATAAAATTTTCTTCACTTGAATTACCAGTAAAGGTCTTCAGACTTGGGATTCAGTTCCCTGAATAGGTCCTGAGATGGGCTTCACTGTTAGCGAACCGGGACCCAGCCCTGGTCAGGTGCAAGGCATTGCTTTAGGTGCTCCCACAGTCCTCTCTTTGAATCCGCTGCACAGCCCTACCTGGCAGGTGCTGGTATTAACCTTTAGGAGATGAACCAGGAGGACTGGGAGACTTAGAGAAGGTGGCCGGCGCCACCCAGCTAGGAACTGGCAAAGCTGAGCAGAACCTGGCTGGGTAGCCCGCAGCCAGAATCTGTGTTCTTAATCATGACTTTTCGCTGCCTCCTATCAGTTTACTGTTAATTAGGGCTCAGTAATTTTTAGCTACATGGCAGCTTTGCCCTAAGCCCTTTACACATAAGAACTCACTCAGTACATCAGGAAGTCTTTATCACACTTCTTAGAAGAGCTTTTCAAACACTTTCATTCTTACCTGTTAAAACACATTTCAGCCTCTGATGAGCAGTTGGCCTTGATGACTTCATGATTTCCTCCTCCCCTGAGATTCTACTGATTTCTTTGTGCTCAAACTTGTGGATTTGGAGAGTGCAGGGAGTCAGGTGGTATAACAAGTATCTATAATGAAAGTGACCATTGCATTCATCTCCCCAACTGGAGTTATCGTGTGGGTGTAAGTGGTCACGGTCAGTAATTATGCTGGGCACACGTGTGAACTGGGTACCTACATCTATAATCACTTAAGGTCTAGATTTTATTATTTTTTAATTTTCAGAAAGTTTGCACATGTCCTATATAGCCAGCATTTTTATGGAGTTCATGATCCCAACAACTTATAAAAGTAAACGGAAGAAAAAATGAACTCAGTCCTTCTGCTGCAGTGGGCATCCCGGGTTTAATTCCTCACTGCTGATGACTTTATACCAGCTGATGACTTTGGGAAAGACCACCCACTTTTCTTAATTCCTGCTACACACACATAGGTGTCTGGTAACTATGATGTGATTCTTGTGATTGGTGTAGACCGAAAAGAGGACAGAAAGCCAACTCATTTGACTGATTTGCTCGTGTGTGAATATGTTTGTATACTGTGTGTTTACTCAAGAAAAGTTTAGCTACCTGTGAGGATAAAAAAATAGCAGTGGGTAAAGGAAGGGATGTTTTGGATTCCACCCTAAACCTTCAAGTTTTCATTTCAAGGATATAAGAGAAGAAAAATTAAGCTTCCTAGGTGGTGTGTCTATCTCACCCTTAGATGACACCCCTGCCCGTGTTCTTAATGAAAATGAAGACTGAAGATTTTGTCGTTTTTAAACAAAAGAGCAGTCTGCAGACCTGAAATAATATTCACTCTGTTTTTCTTTTCCTTCTAGTGATCTCGTGTGGAAGCCTGTCCTTTCCCCCGAATGGGAACAAGATTGGAACAATGACAGTGTATGGTGCCACAGCCATATTCACGTGTAACACAGGCTACACACTTGTGGGTTCTCACGTCAGAGAATGCTTGGCCAATGGGCTCTGGAGCGGCCCCGAGACTCGCTGTCTGGGTAAATTAATCCATCATCGGGCACTTGTTTAACTCAAATAAACCTTAAAAATAGAGGATGGCTGGGTAAAGCATGGCACTGCTTGCCATAAATGCTCTGACAGAGTGTTACTAAATCCTACCTGGGTTTTCCTTTTTCTTCTTAAGAGGATATTGGGGGTAGGAGTTTATTAATTAATTTATTTATTTTTGCTGTGTTGGATCTTCATTTCTGTGCGAGGGCTTTCTCTATTTGTGGCAAGCGGGGGCCACTCTTCATCGCAGTGCGCGGGCCTCTCACTATCGCGGCCTCTCTTGTTGCGGAGCACAGGCTCCAGACGCGCAGGCTCAGTAGTTGTGGCTCACGGGCCTAGTTGCTCTGCAGCATGTGGGATCCTCCCAGACCAGGGCTCAAACCTGTGTCTCCTGCATTAGCAGGCATATTCTCAACCACTGCGCCACCAGGGAAGCCCCTCTACCTGGGTTTTTAATGCTGCACTTTACAATATGACTTCTTCTTTAAGTATCTAAAGGGATTTTTTAAAAATCTGAGCAATAAATGCGGGTCACATGTTGCCTTAAGTGACACAAAGACTATTTTCTAGACTGCTGAGCATGTCACTACACTCAAATGCCATCATGATTTTAGAATGCACGAAAATAAACTTCAAAATTATCATACATTTTATCTTTTTAAATTTTTTAAAAATTATGTTAATAAGTTAGTGTGATATTAATGTCCGTCAATATAAGGACAATGAATTATTTAAAATTGAAAGTGTGCATAGTAACTTGGTCTTCTTTTTCCCAAGGATTAACATTTGCTGCATGAGAATTTTTTTAAAAATTGGGCTGAAAAATTTTCCATGGAAAAATCTTGTGAATAAGTGCATGGAAATTGTTGAATAAGCAGCTTAGAGTACAGTGATTTTGGATGCTCCTTTTAGATCTCCAAGTAATTTGCAAAATATATAAACTGCTTTCAGTCCTTTAGAACTCTCTCTGTGATCTCAGTAATTTTGTAATCACTCCAAAGCAGTAGAAGCTGGAAGGTTTAAGCTTCTGAACCTCTGTGGGCTAGGCTCGCTTTAGGAACTAAGCCAGGACCAGTAAATTTTAAATAGTAATAATCTGTTCTTTTCACTGGAGAGAATTTGAAGAAACACTCAGGAGAATTTGAGGATGAAAGTAAAGTAGCAGTCCCAGAAAAATGCAACTGACGAAAGAAGGAGGTTTTCAGGCTTATCCATGAAATGACTTCCTTCAGATTAATACAAGACTTAGATCAGTGCTGCTCGAATACTGTGTGTGTGTGTATATTCCTGTTGAGTGTAGTCACTGTAGTTTTCAGCCGAGTGCTTCTGGGATTTTCTGAGCTTTCCTAACTGTTCTTGTGAGATTGGCCACTGAGTAGTGCTCTCCGTAAGGCAGCTGCAGTTGGGGTAGGTTTTCTCCGTCAACTGCAGTGGAACTTGGTGCCTTTGAAGGGGATTAGGTGATGATCTAAGAAATTGCATCTCTGCTATGAATTGTAAGATGGAAAGTAATAGCAATTTACATTTGATTAGTGCCTTATGGGATGAAGGTAGGGCAGTGGTAGCCTCAGGGGCTTTAAGTGTCAAGTTTAGTTTATGTAACTGTTGAATCATGGGACCAGCTCAAGCCTTACTGATTGCAAATAAACCTTTACCTGTTGTGTGGCATTCTTCTGACAGAAGGTTAGGACTTTGAAGTAGAAAGGATGAAATGCATATTGAATAGTTGGCTGGATGGAGAAGCTCAAAGGCATGGCCTCAGTGGTATGCAATATGGCTTAGACACTTTTTGGAAGAGGGAGTGCTCAGAAGGAATTTAAACTGAAAATAAAGGGGAAGAAAAATGTCCAGATTATAATGTATAAAACATTAGTGTTGTAGAACTTGGACACGGCATGTAAAGAATAATACAACTGTAAAGGCATGAAGTATTTAAAAGACACAATGAGAAAGGGGTGAGAAATGATGCATAGCCACATGTTTATAAACTAATGAGTAAAGAATGTGTAATAAATTTAGTTTAAATATTTTAAAAGTTTGTAAACATAGTCTCCCAGCTACCACTGAGACTTGAAGGGGTAAAATCCATAATACACAGCATATGGCAGTGAAGGATAGCTCTCTTCCTGAAAAATCGGTGGCTGTTGGGTAGATAATGTCGTGTAACCCAGCAGGAATACATGGCCACAGGACCCAGAGTGCTGTGCGAGACACAGCAGAGAATGTGGGGAGAAGAGCAAGCAGGTGGAGAACAGAGGTGATGTCTGTACTGGAGAAGATTATAAAACGCTCAGAAGGGGAAAGGGAAGAGGGGCTGTGATCCTAAATCTGGCACAGACACCTGACAGAGTAGATGTTGGATTCCTCCATAATCCAAACATTAACAAGATGCCCTATTTGGATATAGTAATTTGAATGGTGTTATTTATTGATGACTGAAAATGTGCATTTTGAGTTTTATCTTATTGAACTCTCATTAGGCATATTGTAAGTGCTCAGTACTCCGACTTACAGATAAGAAACAAAACTTAGAGCTTAGGAATTTGCCCAACGTTGCAAAGCCAATAATATGCATCAAAAACAGCATTAAACCTAAGCAATTTGACCATAGAACACAGGCTTCTTAACATTAGGGTATATAAGTAGTTTTTTTTTTTTTATAAGTAGTTTTTTACATTTTGTGCTACTTCACCAATATATTTATCTCTCAAAAAAAGAGATACAATAAAAGAGGCCATTATACTACTATGCTAATTCTGACCAGTGAAGAGAAATTTGTTGGTTAGCTGGAGGAGAAATGAGCCTTCGTGCTAGACTACTTACTCCCCACCCCAAGGCACCTGCACCAAGAGGGTGTTTAGTACCTAAGTGGCTCTTCGTGGATGATTTTGTTCTCCATCCTGCACGGTTCCTGGGCCTCTTGCTTACCAATCCCACTATTATTTTCTTTCCATTTCTTGTCTTTTGAATTATTCCTTTGTATGTTTCCATGGTTTTGAATGTCTTAAAAGTCTGGGTTTCTACCAAGCTAAATGACCTTGGGTAACCTTTAGGCTCATGCGGACCCTGTGAGGATAAACTATATAGTCATGGAAGGAAAATGACTCACAGTGACGAAGGAGGTAATCGCTAGGGATACTTTCTAGAAATTCAGATACTTTGCAAAAATAGTCTATATGATCCCATGACTTCAACTCTAACAGAGAAGAGGCAGGACCCTCAAAAACCGAAACAACCCCCAAAACTCTGACTTTAAGAAACAAATCATCCCAGTGTGGAGGAAATGGGGAATTACCCAAGGAAACAGAGACAGTTACACCAGATGTCTACAATGCATCCAGTTAAGAGAATGAAGTACACTTGAAGGGCCATGTCCTGAAGGACAGATCTGCCACGAGCTGGGAACAACAGAATTATTCAGGACCATGAAATGTAAGGCCCATACATAAGTGACGTTTGAAATAAAACCCAAGTTCACTCATCAGAGTTGGTGTTAAAGGAAGTGGATGAAAGAAAGCAGAAGGGCTCAGCTTCCTCCTTATGCTGTCTTTTCTGTAAAGAATTATGATGTGAATATGAAGGTTAGAGAATCTTTTATATCAGACACTGGAACCCCAAGAAAGAGAAGGAGTCCATCAAAGAGAACTTGAGAGTTTCAAGTAGCGTTGAGTCTCCTGGCCAGGAGAGTCCCACCCAAGCAAGCTTCGGGTACCAGGGAGAAGATGGCCGAGTCATTGGCTCCTGTGGGATGTCATTAAAAGGAAGTACTCTAGGGCTTCCCTGGTGGCACAGTGGTTGAGAGTCCGCCTGCCGATGCGGGGGACACAGGTTCGTGCCCCGGTCTGGGAAGATCCCACATGCTGCGGAGCGGCTGGGCCCATGAGCCATGGCCGCTGAGCCTGCACGTCCGGAGCCTGTGCTCCGCAACGGGAGAGGCCACAACAGTGAGAGGACCGCGTACCGCAAAAAAAAAAAAAAAAAAGATTGCCTGAGGGACAGTACATGAATGATGTTCAGTGGATTGCTGTGATTTGGGAAGGAGGTTTCCAGGTGTTTGTTTCTCTCTCCTCACTCTAGTCCTTTCCAAAACATTTATTTAGCTCCTGGATGAGGGCATAACACTGCTAGCTGAAAGAGTAAGAATAAATATGTGATGACAGATTCAGGGAATCTTCAAATCGAATGGTCGGCCAAATAGATTTCATTAGACATAGGAAAATAATGGAAATAGTGTAAAATTTTACTCAAAGTAAAAAACAAAAGAACTCAATGTACATGGTGAGGAGAAAATTATGAAATCATAGCACACACAGAAGGACTGGGTGTTTTGGACAATGGAAGGCTCGTTTGTGCGAAGAGATGCCTCTGACACTGATATTGTTTTGTGACTAGTCTCCATCTTGTTCCGTGAGCCTGAGTGGCCATATCTGGGGTGATCATTTCAGTTCTGTGAGACAGTTTACATGGGCTCTTGAGGAATTGAAATGTGTATGTGGTGAAGGATCTGGTAACCATGACACTGGAGGAATGTTTGGAAAACTTGTGATCCTAAGTTTGGCTGAGAGAAAAGTTAGGAAGTAATTAATATCTATTTTCAAATATTTAAAATAGTTGGTGGGAGAAAGAAGAAAAGAAAAAGAAACAAAAATAAAATTAATTAAACACATCTGCCAAGGGCAAGGACCGGGATTGCTAATGATATAGTGAAACAGCTCCATTCATTGGTTTGAAATAGCAGAGTCTGTGTACAGAAAAATAGTTTTCAGACCCAATATAAGAAATATTTTCCCTTATTTATTTTTTTAACATGTGGGATCTGTCCAGAAATGCAGTGAAGACTTCCTATAGAAGGTGGTTGGCCACCTGGCAGGTTTTCGTCTGGGGCTCCATTAGACTCAGCTTTATTGATTCTACACCCACCGTGCCTTCTCCATCACAATGCAAAATACTTTGGCAAAAACATTTTTCAAGTTGTGCGTGAGGTATCTTGCTTATTTTTAGGGTTACTAGAACAAAAACGCTTTTGCCTGAGATTTTCCTTCTATTTCATGTGGAGCAGGGATCGCTTGTTTCTAGTTGTGGTACGATGGTTATTTCCAGTGGTTTCCGTCGGGGAAGAATACACCGGATTCCTTGATGATCATTGCAACAGAAATGGCCAAGCATATGCACAGACGCTGCCACAGTGAGAGTCTTGTGATTGTTAATGGTAGGACAGCTGGATTTAAGGAGATGACGGGTGATTTTCTTTGTCTAACATTCGAGAACCTAATTATGCTGTGTTTGCAGGTACCTAGTCTGAATTCTAAGCTAGAACCTTTGAGAAAAGATAGAAGAAGGAAAGCTGGGCAACCCTGTGTGCAAACATAATTATACCTAAAATTTAGGCAAAGTAATACATTATGTGTATCAGAGTACATTTTTATAAAGGGTTAGCCCACACTGAATCAACGCCATCGTCCCTGCTTTACAACTGGGCTCTCCCAGGGGGCTGTGAATTGCCCCGGACTTGTTCTGATTTACCAACTGTGCTATGCAATGCTACAAATCTCCCTGAGCTGGAGAATTAAGCACTGAGAAGGCTCACCCCATATCTGCATATCGGGTAACTTACAGTCCATCAGGGAAGTTTTACTGTCCCCATGCTCCCTTAATTATTTTCTTCTGTTTATCTTCCCTGCAGTAGTTTGCATTGAACCCGACACAGAGCACACCGACTACACGAGGTTGTACATTTGTAATCCAGGTCTCCTATCATAGAAAGCTACATTAATCTGTTGATACCATTTATATCATTTAGACTTTTTCAACACATAGTAACCCATCATGTCTTTCCCTCTGTTACCTCTTTTAATCTGTTTACTCAAGACGTCAGTGATAGATTGAGACATTTCCCACCTAAAGAACATTATCTTTTTTTATTAGATTATTTTGCTATTATCTGAAGTAAGTTTGCATTGCTATAATGACCTATGAGGAGATGAATTCTTTTGTAAATATGATATCATGGTGACATTCATGTGGCTAAAATAGCTAAATGACATGATTCAAAATGATATCATGAGACCATGTTTTTTCATAGTTGTTAGGGAATAAAACCGGAAAGTATTCAAAGGCCTTGTATTTGATGATAGATCCACGTACAGATTTTTAATAAAACAAGTGATTATGACAATGCTGATACTGCAGCAAAAAGATGATATTAGAGCAGAAAGATTAACCCCTCCCTCCTTGATCTCGGTACAAAAGGGATCTGCAGTATAAAACTTAGGCTGTATGGTAGTCAGGGAAGGTAACATAATTGGAAACACTCAGTGCTAATCTTCACATTTTACATCTACATTATCAGTGGCTCGCAGATAAATGTCACAATATTCCTCCCAGCCACAAGTGCTTCTGTCTCTATTTCTGAATATTATCTAGTGATTTTCATTCAATTCCTCAAGAAATATTGCACAGGCTGTAAAGGTAAATAGGAGGTGGTTCTTTTTTCTTGTAAGGAAATTATCATCAAAGGAATAAACAAGATAAAAACCAAGTATCTTTAATAAAAAGTTGAGATTGATGAATGTCAGGAGAGAGGTCCATGCAGAGTCCTCCCCATACCCAGGGAGGGAGCCACTTTGATGAACAGGGGACTCCAACACACGGAAATGGACTAGGGTCGTCCCAGAAATGAGGGCCACAGAACAAACAGCAGCTGTACAGGTGCAGAACTGTGAGGCAGGAGGTCCTGATGGTTCGCCTGAACCAAGCACATCCCGGGCAGGGGCTCTCTGTGGTCACACGATGCTAGGGATGGTGCTAATATGGCAATGTGATCATGGAAAGAATTCACGTCCTTTCACAAACACCCCCTCTAGATCAGGCAGGGGCTAATGCTGGTGCAGAGGCCATGACACTGCTCTTAGAACTCACAGTCTCAGAGTGGAGATAAATAGGTAAGAAAAATTCTATTTCTATCTGCTGAATTCAAAGCAAAACAACCCTAACCATGTAGGTATTGTAAACGGATGGTCCTGGAGGTAGAGTCTCCTGCAGGGAAACCTAAAATAAGGGAGATGTTTGCGTTGAGTATTAATGGGCAGTAATTCCTTTAGGGTTTGTTTAGACTGCAAACACAGGGTGGATTTGGATTAAGTTATATGACATCTTACAGGCAGACAAGAATGTGAATGAAGTTTTATGCAAAAGGGCAGTGTGTGCAAAGTGATAGAGGTAAAAAGTGTGGTACATTGAGGGACTACATTAATAAAAAGGCAGATGAAAGATTTCTGAAAGCCCCAGAGACTACCCAAATCATGGTACTGGCCTGAAATTTTCTTATCAAATATGGTTTAAAATAATTGCCATTGACTAGGGTGTGTCAAACAGAGATGTGATACAAATGCATTTTGTGGCAAAGGGATGGGCCCTGGTCGTTGGTGTTACTAAGGGCACAGAGTGTTGCACAGCTCATCACACCGCTCCGGCCGATCCCTGCCAAGATTCATGTGCTTTCTGCGATACTACATTTTCTCGGACTTCCACAAAGTTGCTCAACATTACCCCTCAAAATTGCTCGTGGAGAAAAAGAAGAAGTCTCATTTGTGAGAACTCAAATGTGTTCCTTTAATATGCACACATCTGGAGATTTAAATACCATCCATCGATGTTTAATGCTCTTAAACGTGTTCCCTGTACATAAGAGGATCTGATCCATCTGACATTTCATGACCATTTGTTAATACTCAAGCGGTGTTTGCTATTGGCTTTAGAATTCACTGCCAAATACCCCTGCCTTTAGCCCCAAGCTGGAGTTATCACTGGAATGGGCAGAATGAAGCAGATTGCATTTCTAATTCTCTTGCAGGTACAGTGTACTTACAACGCTTACTATTTTATTTTCAGCAACAAGTACCAATAATAACAAAGCAAACATGAAGGTTGAATGTTTGGTTTGTAGATTTTCTAAAAATGTATGAATGTATTCGGTTCTAATCCCCAAACCAATATTTAGTATTTGTACTGATACAAACTGGCACAGTGAAAAGAAGGTTGACCTTAAAATAGGGAATTCTGGGGTGGGGGGCGACGTGTTTGTGTGTATGTGTGAGTGTGAGAGAGTGTGGCCTTAGGACAGGAGAGAGATCCAGCTATTCAGTTCCTATTGACGCACAGACCCCGCAGCGAGGATGCCCAGCACAGGGAACTCCTGTAACCTGGGAGCCACACACCCAGCAGGCCCCCTGGAGGAGCAGGTTTCCATGGCACCAGTGGAACTGTATCAAATTCCCAAATCACAGAATTCGCTTCTGAAATTGCACGAGTCTAGGTAATTGTAAGAGGCTCTAACACACGTTCCCTGAAAGTATTCAATACTTGAAAGAAGCGTTCAGACTCTGCCTTTGTTGTGAGGTTAGGCACAACTGACATCTGACACTCTGTGTCTGTCACTCAGCAAAGTCACCACTGAAAGTCAGTGCCGTTTGTTAGGTTGCAGACCGTGATCAGTGCAGCATCAGAAACAGTGATGCGCAGTCCAGAGAGCTCAGCTAGCTGCTGCAAAGCCCTGCCCATGGGTGGGACTCCATCTCTACAGTGTACGTGCACGTGACCCCCAGACAGCAGGGATGCAACGGCAGGTATGGGGACAGAGGACGCAAGGGATTCCATTCATCCAGGGCGCAGTTTTCAGAATATTCGCTCTGCTGCTCAGAATCGTTGTACGACACACACTAAAACATCTGCGTGTACACTCTGGACAATAACGTTCTAGGACCACTGCTTGGAGAGGCTGGTCCTGCTGAGGCCCTGCCCTGGGGGATAAACGCGTTACTCGCGGAAAGTGCCGGTCCCCCTGTCCCACGTGCTGGCCCGGGCTGCGTGATGTCAGGGCTGCGGGCTGGCGGCTTCTCTGTGCTTGAGACCGTGATCTGGGCTCCCACACGGCTGGGCCGCCGTCTGCCTTCTCCAGTTCCCACGCGGGACGAGTTTGTGGGAAACGCTCGACCCAGGAGGAAACTGAGAATCCCCTTGCCCCGTCCCTCTTTCTCCCTGGGTCTGGCTCCTGGCAGCCCCAAGGCGACTTCTCCCTGTGAGAGGCGACTGGCATTCATTCAACCTGGCCACCACTCTGTGTTTTAGCGAAGTTTGGTAGATTTTATTCCTCCTAACTCAATTTTTGAGAAAGATGGTTAAAAGAGATTCTCTTTTCTATTTGGGACATCTAACTAAAGCATAATAACTAAAATATAGTAAATATAACGAAAGCTGTATTGTTTTTATCTAAAGTAGCATAAACTTAAAGGCCAGTGATTTTCACAGGAGAGTCATTTTGCAAATGAGGTGAAACCTGAAAACTCTTGTGACCCATTCACAGGTACGAAATCTCAATTTTTCAGAAATTTCATGGAATTCCTATTCCATTGTTCAATTCATCTTAACAGGCCAATGTGAATGATATTTTTTAATGGTATAGTGTGTGAAACAAAGAGAGTCACCTGACTAGAACTGGAAAATACCCACCCCAGCATGGAATTCTTGATTCTGCTACTGATTCTCTCAAGAACAATTTTAAGCAGTTGGAGAATTACCCGTTCCATAGTAATGCCTGTCTTCAGCAGGGAGAAAATGGAGAATTAAAGTGTAAAGTTCTAGGAATGTGGAAGTAGTAGAATTGGTTATTCACACTTAACTAAAAGAAAATTCAGCAGTTCCTTTAGGATATATCTCTGTATCTATCAATCAATCTGTCCATTGAATTAAAAATCCTATGCAGTTACAGGTTTACGGCATTCTACCTCATTCTTTAGCTCCTTGCTAGCCAGAGCTCTCAGGCTCTGATTAGTGGCAGGTTATTAGATTCACGAGTAGGATTGATGTAAAAATAAAATAGGCTACATGCTTTTCACTTAGATTTTCTGTCCGCACTTTAATGGAACCATTTGTCAGGAAATTTGGCTTCCTTGATTTCCTAGGTGTGATGACACCCGCTACAGAATTGCCCGTAAAAAACATTTAGTGATCTTTGTTTAAGCTGAAGCCAAATGCTAATGAAAAAGAAACAAGCAAACAAAAGCACAAACACAAAACCTAGGGCCCTGGCATCACAGTGGCGGATCTACTGGATAATCACATTGTTTTATTTAGTTGATATTTTGTTTTGAAATGTGCAGGGCTGCCCTCATTCCAATTCTTTTTTTTTTTTTCCAGTTAATAGAGTTACTTATCCTTCTTTACTGCTTTTTATACTCAGTGGAATAGTAATAATTTAATGCACCCAAAGTTATGGAGATGTAGCACATGAAATATGTAAGGTCATAAACTGAAGAGGGTAAAATGGATGACCTTCTGGGAAATGCATAATTTGGTCCAATAGCTCCATAGTCTTCATTTTAACTGAGACTCTAAAAATAAATAAAAGTTCTCAATACAGGGACCATTCTGTCACCTTCACCTGGCTAACAAACGTGCACCCTTCAGGCCTTAAATGTTGCCTCTTTCAGGGTGTCTGATGCCCAGCTGGGCTACATGTCCCTCTCTACGCCTCACCTCTTTTTAGTTTTAATGTACTTTTTATTTTTATTTATTTATTTTTAACAATGTTTATTTATTTATTTATTTTGGCTGAGTTGGGTCTCAGGGCCCTTCATTACAGTGGGCTTCTCTCTAGCTGTGGCGCGAGGGCTTAGTTGCCCTGGGGCACGTGGGATCTTAGTTCCCTGACTCGGGATTGAACTGGTGTCGCCTGTGTTGCAAGGCGGATTCTTAACCCCTGGACCACCAGGGAAGTTTCCCTGTTCCTCACCTCTTTAGGGGCAAACACCCTGGGGCACATTCCGTGTCAGACCTCCCGTCTCTTTTATGATTGTACCTTATTCTTCATTGAATCCCCAGCCCCAAGGACATTGCTGGCCCACAGCTAGTCAGCATTCAATTATTGCCAATAAAGGAAAGCCACCTAGGAGACAGTGGATTTGGAAATGCTTTGAAAATGTGAAGTTACTTTATTCACTTCATCAAATGTCTAATGAGTGACTAATACATGTTAGACGGTCAGCAGATATCTGAACCTAGTTACAAAGATAGAGAAATGCTTTCTACATAGTGTGTCTATAACAAAACTGGGGCTACATTAAAAAAATTCACAAAGGACATATCCCAGTATTATCATAGGATAACAGAATCTTAAATTTGAAATAGAGCTCAGAGTACATTGAATTCAAATTCCACCTCATACAGTTTTTCCCTTCTACAACATTTTGACATGGTACTGTTGAAATTTTGGTTAAATACTGTAAGTGAAATATTCTGTATTTGTGAATAGCCCATAATTGGTCTAAGGCTTTGAATGTTTTAAAGAGGAACTACCTGAGGGCTGGAAAGTTATACGAGTGACAAACAGATTGTTCTCTACCAGCTTCAGACCCAGAAGTGACATCGTCCACATGTACTTAAAATGGAAGTGAAGTTTGAGGTGAGGCTGTCAATTCTTCTTCCTTCAGGCACTGAACTGAAAGGGAGTGTTTTTGAAAGACATCCCCGATTTTCTTTAGGTCTTTAAGGGCAGTTCCTCCCAGAACTGAAGCGTCCACGTGTCAGAGAAGAGTTGCTGTTGGAAGCCTTTGTTTCCACACAAGCCTGTCACCCTTGCCTTCTGGTGTCTGGGGTGCACAGATATCTCCTTGCTGTGAGGAGTGCTTATTTGCCAGGCTTTCAACAGAGAATGTGGCCTTGAAGCATGTGCTCCTACTGCAAACTTAGATGAAAACAATATGGTTGAGGTTTAAAAGTGAGTCTTGCCAGTCTTGTTTGTCTAAGTCAACAGTGAGGCTGTGCAGATCATGGAGAGGGAGGGGGACTTATGTCGCAATGTACCCTTTCCAGCATCTCGGTTACCCTGAGCCTGGGTCCCTCCTCTTGAAGTGCTGATCAGGTTCAGAATACCCCCAAATGCTTGACATTCTCTAGAGTAACAGCCAGGAATCAGGTGGCCCACGCTCTCTTTGAGGATTGGAGTGTGTTATTTTGGTGTGTGCTTCTCAAAATTACGTCATTTCCTTCTCGCCTCGGAAGTGGCTGGATCCCTGCAGTAGGAAGCCCATGTGTGGTGGCTCTGGCTCCTTTCTTGTCTCGGGGATGTGAGTGGGGCTCCACGTCTCTACCTGACGGAGATGGCCGTGCAAAGCCCAGCCTCTGGGAAGGAGCCCGCATCCGTGTTTCAGGATAACAGCCTCAGAAGCCCTCCTTTCAACCCCCGGAGAACATTCAGCCTCCTCCCAGTTCCCTGCTTGAGTCACGCCTGGTGTGGGGGGAGGCGATCTGGCTTCTGGTCAGAATCAGCTTTATTGATCTGGATCTGCTGAGTGTAAAAGCTGCAGAGGTGACGAGATCAAGTGAATTGAGCACAACTTGACCCGACCTCTTACAAGTGTTGGGGCAGAGATTCTGCTCAAAGAGGGACACCTATCACGGATTCGGTTTTCTCCCTCTGTCCTCTGCAAGGTCATCTTGCAGATAACAGATCTAGTTCAAACCTAGGGTAACACAATGCAGCTGCATTGCCTTAAACAGAAATAGAGGGTACTGTTGAGAATTCGTCCAGAATGGTGGCATTAACCCTGAGTGTCATATGACAGTAGTTTGGCCATGGTCTCAGCTTTGGGGTTCCTGTACTCTGAGTAAAGCACTGGCAGCTGGGTGCTCTATTCGGGGCGGTAGCGGCCAGGCGAAATCCACCCCAAAACGCTCTGCAGCTGCTCCAGCCTAAGGAGCGAGTTTTGGCGGACAATTTAGGAACTCTCCTTGTCTATCCGAAACCCGTGTGTCACTCACATCCTCTTCATGTCAGTTACTGCTAATGCTCCATAGTTTGTTAACAAGATACTCTTTCCATGTACGTGAGGAGGTGGGGAGGGGCAGAGAGGAGGACGGATGGAGGGGAAGGAAAGAAAGTGGAAGGAGAGCGAAAGAGAAGAAGGGAATCCCGCCTCTCCTAGTTTTCCCCGGACCACACAGCACCTTCCTACTGTTACAGAGAAAGAATATTCATGGCGCTCCTTACAGATAATGAGGACCCTAGCGATTGGTGTAGGGACCAGGGTGATGGGATTTCACAAAGATATGGCTCAACCCCAGATGCTGTGTGGGCCCGTGGGGGTCACAGCCAAGGGGCAGGGAGGGGGCACAGGTGGGACATTCCTGAGAGGGAACCTCAGGGCTTGGAGGGGTTCTGGCTGAACCCACCTACCAGTGGCGGGTAGGGATGAGAAACTGGATCGGATGTTGAGGCTGGAGGGTTCTTGTAGGGTGACTTAGAAGGGTGCTTGCTGAAGTTGGCTTTTACAAGGAGGTGCACAGGTGGGCCTCGGGGGAGTGTCAGGACCCGGATTAAAGCTTTTTCAGGCAAAGAAGCTTTGTCATTCCCCTGCCTTCAACTCACGAAGGACTGAAAATTCCTCTAGCTTCCCTCCCCACTTGGAAGCCCTCTGGTTCTGAAGCTTCTCTGGCACCCTGTTTGCCAGCGACCTCCTTACATATCAGAGTCCTCACATCAGTACTATTTTACTCCCCTTAAGTATTGATGTTCACCCCAGTTTCGTCTTTGGGCCCTTTCTTTCCTTGCTGTACATACTTTTCACGGGCGAGCTCAGCCACCTGTTGGGTTCAGCCTCCATCTGTAATCTAGCTTTTCCTAAATCTCTGTCTGCAGGGTGTCCCTCCCCTGAGCTCTGGACTTCTGTGTTCAACTGAGGATGTGACATTTTCCCCTAGACATCAGTTCAAACATAACTCAAATGGACATTTTCTGAAATTGAACTTATTTTCTGATATCAATCCTTCCTTTGGAATTTCACAGATAGTTCAGGAATCTAGTCTCTCACGGGGAGATCCTTCCATCCTTTTCTTTGCTACCCATTTTCAGTAGGGTTACAGAACTTATATTAATTCCAAGTGTCTCTTCCTTTCTTTTGGCCTTTATTTGGAAATAGAATAAATAGATAAATAACATAAAATATCAATAAGTAAAAGAAATAAATGGAGAAACCATACCTGGGGAAATACCTTTTAACAATTTTATATTTGAACTATTACTTATGTTACCCACAATTGTTGAGAAAAATTAATGAGTTGAAGAAAACTCTATCAAATAAAAAATATATAAATGGAAAAAATTCCAATAATGTTTGCTTTCAACGCTGTCAGTCACTTGACAATAAAGATAAACTAATTTTGAATGTAGTACTTTTATTATTTTAGATTTTTTTTATTGGAGGATACTTGATTTACAATGGTGTGTTAATTTTTCCTGTACAGCGTAGTGACCCGGTTATACATATACATATATATCCTTTTGTATATTCTTCTCCATTGTGGTTTATCCCAGGATGTTGAATAGAGTTCCCCGTGCCATACCGTGGGACTCTGTTGTTTCTCCACGAATGTGGTACTTTTATAGAAGACAAGCTCTCCAGCGTGTTTTTGTTGGTTTTGCTTGCTTTTCAGCTGGCCACTGCGGCTCCCCGGATCCCATCGTGAATGGCCACATCAGCGGCGACGGCTTCAGTTACAGGGACACCGTGGTTTATCAGTGCAACCCCGGTTTCCGGCTCGTGGGGACTTCCGTCCGGATATGCTTGCAAGACCACAAGTGGTCCGGACACACCCCAGTCTGTGTCCGTAAGTACAGCCTGTGAACTAAGTCAGTGGGTGCTTCCCTTCGTGGTGTTTTCTTTTGTCATTAGGTCATAACACAGACACGTTTAAGCTCAGAGAAAGGTTGGAGAGCTGTCGGAAGAAAGAGAACGTGGGCGCCCCTCCCTTTCCGTCTTTGGTCCTTCTCCCATTCCATGTCCTTCCGACGCCTCCTCCAGGCTCCCTCCACATTGAGTTTGCTCACCAGCTCATCTCAGATGGGTCCCAGGATGAGGGATGTCAGGCATTCATCCTCCCAACGTTGTCCCAGGACGACAAGGTGGAAACAGCATCCCACCAGAGGAGGATAGAGGTGCTGGGTCCGAGTCTGCAGGTTGGCTTTGCAGGGGCCGCACGGTGGCCACCCCTCAAGCTTCTGTGTTGTTTTGTGTTCTTGTCATTGCTTCATCAAGAACGCAGAGAGTTTGTACGCAGTCGTCCCTTTAATAAAGAGGTGAAATCGTATGTAACCATTGTCCTCAAACTTCATAACTTGAGAGACGAACGCTGACTCCTGTTTTTAGAAGAAATTGTACCCTTATGCAAATTTCCTTTTAAACCAATTTTTTTTCCTAATATGTTCTTTATTTTCCTAAACAAAGGGATTGTTGATGTAAGTTTAGGACAGTGACAGGTGTTCTCTGTGATAGTGCTGTGGTAACTGTACACAGTTCAAGGGTGAAAGCTTTACTTCGAAGAAAAAATTGTTGACAAGATAAATGAGAAGGGAAACACCAGTTTTACAACTGTAATGTGTTTCTTTTGAAAGGGCCAGTGAAGGATATGTTCATGATTTGTATTGCTGTTATTGTGGACGTGACATAGTGAGGGTTGGCTATGTTCCAAAGGACCATACAATAGGGAATGTCAAAGAAAATATGATTTGAGCATGTACTCCTATTTTTGCTAATTTCATGATGTTTAAATTGATATTGGATTAATTTATACATACACAATTTAAATTATCATCCAAGTCCCTATAATGTTTCAAGATGAGAGTTCCACAAAGTTAGCTAGTGTGTTCTAAGGGGAAAAAAATTCAAAACTCACGATAAAAATTTAGCATCTCTTGTTTTTCACTGCTTTATTTTAAAATTACCTGATATTCTATCATGATGTAAGAAATAATAATGATGATGATGAAGAAAGTACATTTGCCAGGCGCTAGTTATTTTCCACGATTATAATAAAAACCTGTGGGTTCAGCCCATGATTTCTTTCTCTCAATATTCCCTTCCAAATATAAACAGAATCTGCAGCATACCTGATTAGCTGTCAACCCCTTAATTCATACATTTAACATACACGTACATGTATTAATAAGGAATAACAAGTGAGAGTGATGACTTGTTAATGTGGACCTGTCTTCCTCCGTAGCCATCACCTGTGGCCACCCAGGGAACCCTGCGCACGGTTTCACTAATGGCAGCGAGTTCAACCTGAATGATGTCGTGAACTTCACCTGCAACACCGGCTACTTGTTGCAGGGTGCATCTCGAGCCCAGTGTAGGAGCAACGGCCAGTGGAGCAGCCCTCTCCCCACCTGCCGAGGTAGGAGAGCTTCCTCCGGGGTTAGTGAGGGCTGATGATAACACCCGGGAGCCTGTCTGCGTGCATAGTGGGTGAAGCTTCCCCTCCAGAGTCAGGGCTTCTGCAAGCGCCTTCTGTTGTGGTGGGAAAACATTTCTGAGTATAACGTGCAAATCGCTCCATGGCCTCTTTCTTGCTATTGGCCAGATATTCAATCAAAAAACCCTGGGATTCTCTACTTCAAAGACTACTCGTCTTCTGTTTGTCTTTCTCTCCATTTATGTGCTCATTTACTTCTGCCACATATATTCCACATCTTTGGTCCCTAAGCTTCTAGCCTTATGGATATATTTGAGAAGTTCTTATTGCTTTTAAATCTCAAGTTTTAGAAATTCACTTCTTTAGAAATCGACACATAGATCTGGACTAACACCTAAATTTCCAAGGGAATGCTGCTTTGTAGTTTTTGTATTTCTAGATGTTTGAGCTCATGCTGTTTAAGGTTTTGCTTCAAACACTTTCCCTTAAAACATCTCCTTCAAATATTTTCCATTAAAACGTCTCTCTTACTCAAGACGCATGCATGTCCTTCCATGTGAAGGTGAAGTTTTTTGTTGTTTTGGTTTGGATTTTTTGGTAATAATATGGTATTAAAGGCAGACACTTACGGAGGTCCCTTGCTCTGACAATCACCCACCTTCTCACTGGGCTCCAAGGGAGCTGTATTCAAATGCAACAATAGCAGAATGGGAATCCAGGCATGTTTTAAATAGCAGTTATGTGAAATTGGCTACAAACTGTCGAGTCTGGCACGTGTCTTATTCAGAGTGCTTGGCTTAAGCTCAAAGACAAAGTAAAGCCTCCTAATTCCACTTCCCTCTAAAACTCCCTTTTCAATGTTGGAAAGACTTGCTGTGAAGAGCAGAGACCCCAGGTTCCCAGTTCTCAATGTCCCCAGAAAGCAGGCTTCGGGTGTGTCCTGTTTGCGGGGGGATGGAGTATCTCACAGAGATGCCCCTGGTTTCTTGTTCCAAAGCTCCAGCTGGTCTCCTGACAACGTGGGGCTCTGGTCAGCTTGGCCATTGACAAGTTCATCTTGTAGGTTATAGGTTGTATATTATAATTGTATTAGTCAGGGCCATGGAACGGGGTGACCGGGGTTAGGGGACATCTTGGAATGTGTGAGCCAGGGCAGGAAGCTGGCTTCTAAGTGACCTCTAGCCCCTCTGCCTTCCACGTGGGGCCACCTTGGCAAACCCTAAATGCTTACCAGTATCGTGATGCATGTGGCTGTGATGAGCACGGTGACTCGCTCAGCCTCACCCTCCCCTCTCACAGGGAAACGTGGGGCCCATGTGTCTGCCAGGAGCCCTGAGCACGTGGACAGCAGTGGAAAGGCTTAGCTGTAGGTGTCTGGCACTCGGTAAGGCAGCTGCAAAGATTTAGGAAAAGATTAAACACCTTTAATCAAACTGTTGTCTCTGTCCTCTACAACAAGGAAAAAAACAGCACAACTGAAAGAATGGTTACAAATGAAGGCCCTTAAATTTGGGTTCAGTTTATCTTCACACAGGGTCACGGCCTAACTGTGCCTTTGATGCCTTAGGTGTATGAGAACCATCTATATCCATTCCCCTCAAACCCTTCTACTCAACTTAATTTAACATTTATTAAGCACCTGCTGTGTTCCGAATGCCGTGCTGCACACTGTCAGGATAGCGATGGGTGTAATACTTCATACCTTTAAGTAGATACCATTCCGGGGGCTAATTAGGGGGAGAAGGTCCCCACGGCCGCTGAGACTCTGTCCACTGGACACAGTACATTCTGGCGAAATGACAGATTGAGTAAGTTCAAAACAGCAGGCTTTTAATTATCAAAACTTGTTTTGTTTCTGGACTTCATTTTCCTCTAACTTATGCCAAAAAGAGAGAGAGAAGAAATTAAATGCCTATCATTTATTAATGGTTTTTGGTGTTTTACAATAGATACTAGGTCCTTTAGATATCCGTGGCGCAGTTTAAAGAATGCTAGAATGTGTTTTAAAGTCTTCAGTATTGATTTTGACTTTTCTTGCCTTCCTCCCTTTTCTTGAAAAATAGGAATGGTCTTATTTTTCTAGTAGACGTTATATTTTAGAGCAGTTTAGGTTCATGGCAAAGTTGGGCTGAAGGTACAGAGATTTCCCATAAACCCCCTGCCCCCACCCATGCACAGCCCCACCTCACCCCCCACTGTCACCACCCCCACCAAATGGTGCATTTGTTATCATTGATGAACCTGAATGGCCACGTCATCTCACCCAGAGTCCACAGGTGACATGAGGGTTCACTCTTGGTGTTAGATGGTCTGTATGTTTGGACAGGTACACAATGAGTGACACGTATCCACCACCGCCACATATCTTGCAGAGTGTTTTCATGACCCTGAAGTTTCTCTGTGCCCCACTTATTCATCCCTCCTCCTGCCCCCAGCCCCTGGCAGCCCCTGATCGTTTTCCTGTCTCCATAGTTCTGCCTCTTCCACAGTGTCGTACAGTTGGAATCACACACTATATAACCATTACAGATTGGCTTTTTTCATTTAGTAAATGCATTTAAGTTTCCTCTATGCTTTTTAATGGTTTGATAACTCATTTCTTTTCAGTGGTGAATAATATTCCATCATCCCGATGGACCACAGTTTATCCATTCATATACTGAGGGACATCCGGGTTGCTTCCAAGTTTTGGCAACTATGAATAAAGCTGCTGTATTCATTCCTGTGCAGGTTTTTGTGTGGATGTAAGTTGTTAACTCCTTTGGGTAAATATTAAGGAGCGTGATTGCTGGATTGTATGGTAAGAGTATGTTTATTTTTGTAAGAAACCCAAACTGTCCTCCAAAGTGGCTGCACCATTTTGCATTCCCACCAGCAATAGATAAGAGCTCCTGTTGCTCCACACCCTCGCCAGTGTTTGGTGTTGTCAGTGATCTGGATTTTGGCCGTTCTAATAGGTGTGTAGTGGAATCTCATTATTGTTTTAATTTGCATTTCCCTGATGACATATGATGTGGAGCATCTTTTCATAGGATTATTTGCCATCAGTAGGTCTTATTTGCTGAGGTGTCAGTTAAGGTCTTTGGCCCATTTTTAGTTGGGTTGTTTGTCTTCTTATTGTTGAGTTTTAAGAGTTTGTAATGTTTCAGATTACTGTCCTTTATCAGTTATGTCTTTTCTAATATTTTCTCTTAACCTGTGGCTTGTCTTCTCCTTCTCTTGACACTGCCTTTGGAAGAGCAGAACTTTAAAATTAGTACTTAATTTTAAAAGCTGACACTTCAAAAACGTCTGATGAAGGAGGAGATGACTGACAAACAGTCGTCCGAGTGCCGAGGGGATCGGAAATCACCCCCTCATCTCCCGGGTGCCTCCCGCTCGTGTTTCTGTGCTCTGTTTTGCTTCATTTATGAACTAAGAGATACAATCTAGTGCACAGAATTTACATGCATATTATTCGACCAGGAAAAGCAGGTCAGACTTATAAAGACAGTGAAGCGTCAGAAAAAAATGGCATGAAACTCAAAAAGTTAAAGTTAACAAAAATAGCTACTCTATTCATAAAACTTCCGGGGATTCTTCAAGGTGTGTACTGCAGTATGGCCTGATTCTTACCTTATGTGGTTCCTTGAATAAACCCCCAGATGGTTCAGGGTGTCGTGTCTCATGTCAGCATCACGTCGTGCTTGATTTCTTCTTCCAAATACTTGATGTGATTCTCAGATGTCTAATCTGTGGAGGTCAATGAGCTGTGGAATCCTGAGTAATCGTACAGCATCTGGTTAATGATGCAGAAGAGAAATCCCACCAGGACTTCGGAATGAATTCCCAGTAAATCTGTGCGAAAGTCAGGCTGACTTAGACACAGATTTCCACAAAGTCTCTCCACCCTGGACTCACCTTTTACCCTCAGACTCAGCCCTTCCCAGGGAAAAGCTCTGGCCATGCCAGCTGTGTTTGTGATAAATCAGAACCCTCCAATCCAGGAAGCGACTCACCCCTGGTTCTATCTTTACAAACAGGATCAGGAAAATAAATAAATAAAAGAAGGGATCCTTTTTGCTAGTAGTAATATCTTTCTGGAATAAATAAATTATATGGATGTAAATTTCATAAAAAGGAATGAAAACAAATGTCTTCACATTTATTTTAAGAATCAGATTATGCCTACTGTTCCAGAGGCCCCCGTTTCTATAGAAGAGCTTTCTGAATCTTTGTTTCCTACATTCAAATATGTGTCAACATGAGCTTAAAAAGTTCAGTCAGTTCAAGGAGAAATAAACGAGGTATACCAAGTCTGGCAGTTTTAGGATGAGTCACTTAATGTTTTCTTTCCTTGTGTAATAATTTTTGTGTTACATGCAAATGTTTGGAGGTTTTATTTTCTCTTTCTTATCTACAGTTTTGTGGGATTGGCCATTTAAACTCAGAGAATTAAAATGTATGTCCTTTGCTATTACAGACACGAGTATAAAGAAAATTAAGAGTGAAGGTTCTGTTCTGGTTAGAGAGGAATAAAAAAGGAAACAAAAAAAACTCACTAAACTTGCATCACCGAATCCAGGGTCTTGTAGTGAATCCTCAAGTTCACTGGAGAATATCAGTTTTCTTCCATGAACAGTCAAAGAAATACTACCTTCCTCTTAGGTTCCCATGAGTTCTAAGTAAGCCAGTGCACGTGAAATGCTTAGCAAAGTGCCTGGCACATAGTAGGTGCTCAGTCTCCCTGCCCCCACTCCCACCCGCCTCTGAAATTTAACTAGAATCAACTATAATCAATCAGAACCTTCTTTATCAAACCCGAATGTCTCATTACACCTAAAACCAATTTCTTTATTCTTATCAGTTAGTGATAAAAGATGAGAGGTAACTTTCATATGTTTGAAAAATAGTCATCATAAGTTGCTTTTGGTGACCGGTAATCCTACGTTTAAATTCTGATTCATCCAAGTAAACAAGTTGGAAATATTTATTCTGTGTGACACACTGAATAGTCACCTCGCCTTCGATTGTCCTCTCAACTTCATGAAACTCGTGAATTCTGAGCAGCTGTCCTCCCGACATGGTGGGGCTCAGAGAGCCCTGCTCTCCTCGGCCGGCAAAGCGGGGGACGCAGGCGGACCTCACCGTTACCGGAGCGATAACTGCTTCTCTTTTCTTTCTCTTCTTGCCTCCAGCCCCACCCTTCTCTTGACCCCAAACACATAATGGCACTTGCTTTGTGCACTTCGTCTTTCTCACCCACCGCACAATCAGGCTGCATTCAGGAAAGCTGGGCCCGAATATAAAACTATGAATTAAAGAAAGGAGGAGCCCGGTGGGGCGTGCGGAGTCCCGGGGTGCATGAGGCATGGGCCGGGCGCCCTGGCGCAGGAAGGCTCGCCACCTCCACGTGGGTCGCCTAAGCAGTGTCCTTTCCTCTCACTGCAGAGAGTCTGCTGTGGTTTGGGGACCGTCCTCTAAGCGCGATGTAAGCTCAAACTCGACACCATAGCGTCTTTGGCCTTCGGGCCAAGGCAACACCTTCCTGCTTTTGAAGGTCAGACACAAGGGAGCTGTTTCTGTCTCCTGGGCTTGACATGCAACTCTAAGTGCCCAGTGGGCTGATGCAGGCGTTTTTCAGGTCATAAAAATAACCGTGCAAGTCAGTGACACTTTTTCTAAATAGCTAATGCCTGCTATTGTGGTGGGTTTGGTGACAATTTTATTGCAGGTGCAATGCACTATGGACCCTTAAAAATACTTGCCGGGGCTCCGTAAACATGTTTCCTTGACTCGAAAGAACCTTTCTTCTATCAACTAAGGATTGGTTTAAGAAGGACAGGATATTATTCTGCAGCGCTGAAAGGGACCCTTGTCCGCCTCTGATCCGCCCACCCCGTCGTCCTGGGGACAGAGAGAAATCAGGGTGCAGACGGGCAGGGTTTGCCTTTGGCCGCTGGGACACCGAGTGCAGTGGCTGCCTGGGAACTTGTCATGCTACCGGCTTCTGAGCCAGAAATATCTGGAGAGAGCACGGCTCCCCAGCAGCTGCCCCATTCAGTGGTAGGCGGGTCAGAGAGAGAGAATTGGGGCTCTTTCTTTCCTCTGCACCTGCGAAAGCACGTGGCTGGTTCCCTCCCAGATGCCAGCCGGCACTCAGGCTCAGAGAGTGTCATTCAGATGAACCAGGCACATCCCACTGTCACTGCCGGAGCTGTTTCTACAGGGGAAGAAGCTTAAATCAGAGGCTGCCTTAATTTACACTTCTATTAAGTGCTGATAGAGGAGTTGTCATTTTTGTCTGCTTTAGACACATAACAGAAATTACCTAGGCACATATTGAAGCATTAGTGCATGTCAGGGTCGGGTGGGAATTAATTACTGTGTCCCAGGCTGTCCTGAAGTACCACAGCCGCGTACAAATATGTAGACTAACTTCAGCCGTTTCTATTTTAACATTTTCATAACATAAAAACCTAACCAGGGAAACGAATTTTAGACCTTACATTGAAGAAGCCTATTATTAGGAAACAGTTAAAGACCGTCAGCCTCGTGTTGTTAAAGGTGCTATAGTAGCCGACATATTGCATGACAGTTTTTGAAGCATAATGGCCCAAAGCAGGAAGTGGGATTCGTCAAGGGTACAGGATTTCACAAGCTGTGGCTGTCATGCTGTCGTCCTACCAACCTTCTAAAACCACGAGGAGGAGTTTGCCTTCTCTGCCCGTCTGTCTGTTTTGTTGATGAACGTATAGCTGCATTTGAATAACGTGTACCGCGCTTTCCTTTGCAGTGGTGAACTGCTCGGATCCAGGCTTTGTGGAAAATGCCGTTCGTCACGAGCAACAGAACTTCCCTGAGAGTTTTGAATATGGAACGAGTGTCGTGTATCACTGCAAGAAGGGATTTTACTTGCTGGGATCTTCTGCCTTAACCTGTATGGCAAATGGCTTATGGGATCGCTCTTTGCCCAAGTGTTTGGGTAAGTGAGGGTCCTTTTGGCCACAGAGCCCTGTAAGAACACCACCAACAGAACACAGTATTTTTCAAGTATTCAAAACGGTACTGATTTTTAATTCTCTCTACCCACCCCCATCACAAATTATATTTGTTATTATGACAACTTTATAGGTTGGCCAGAAATCACCAAATGCAGCTCACGCTAGTTTCGCGGGAAGAAAGGGGTGGGGGTGCTGGCCTGCTCGCAAAGCTGGCCCCAGAGGGAGACGGACTCGGCTCGCGGGCTCCGCCTGGACCGGGCTGTCTCTGTGTCTGCTGTTGCTGCGTGTCTCCTGCGTCGGGCCAGCAGGGAGGCTAATCCACCGGTTCAAACGGGCACCAGCGGCCTCCAGACGGTGCCTCTATCAACACCCCGAATCTCTCAACACCATGCATCTGTCTGGACCCAGGTTCAGAAATATTGGCAAGAGGCTGTAAACGGAGTCTCTATCTATTGACCTAGTATCTGTGGCCGGAAGGGTGGCGCTCTCTGAGGGGCCTGATTTGGGTCTCATCAGCGCTTCTGGTACAGTCCGATGTGAACATGGTAAAAAAGATAGTGTCCTGGTCGTAACTTCCTCCTGACCCATAGGTTTAAACAAGAGGAGGGCGGATTGCTGTGAAGAATGGGGTGCTCAGGACAGACAAGATAGGCCGCCGCTATGGCTCCCCTCAAAACACTATTAACAGTACGTTTCAGACCATATAGGTTCACAAGGACACTTTCTTTTTTACCCAAATAGCTAATAGTATTACTTTCTTTCACTTGAAAAGTCATATTGTCCTTTAGCTCAGAGAGAATTTTCTTGTTAAAACATAGTCTGAAAATGAAGGAAAAGGAGTCACTCTCCTTGGCCTTTTAAAAATCAGTCAGAAACAAAACAAAACAATCCTTATCTTTTTAGTATTCATTTTGTGTGGGTAGAAAAAATAGGAAATGACAATCACATTATAAATTGAACTTACTGAAAAAAGTGATAATCCATTTCACCTGTGACAATTATGGCGTTTTTCAGTACATTTTCAGAGTGCATTGGTGCTGGAGACTTTTTTCCTGCAAGTCAGGGTCCCACAAAGCCCTTTCAATCTAAAACCAGTCTCAAATTCTAACTGTAACAAAACAACGAATTTCTACAGAGAAAGAGAGCGATGACTTTCAACAACAAACGTACAGGCTTACATGACAAAACACATCTGTAAATGTATTACTATCCTCATCAAGCTTTATGTTTTCTGGTTTTCTGCGCCTTCACACACGGGAATTTTTCAGAGAAATTTGTTTTGTTTGTTTTGCTCCCCAAAGATTTCTCTTGCATCTTCCCTGGTGTCTGTGAGCCTTGTATTGGTTGTTGCAGTGATGCCAGCATGCGCCAACCTCCAGGAACCAGGTTTTAACTGATCTCATTTTCCAAGGGGCGACTTCCCACCACTGCGGTCATTAACCGCTGGAATTACCGTGAATTTGGGAATACACGCTCGCAGAGGAGGTTTTGTTTTCACGTGCTCTTCAGCCGCTAACCTCCATCTCTATTTTTGCTGTTATACTGTTCCACTGATTTTTTTCTTTTATTTCACCTGGAACTGATCATTTACCAACAATTTCACTGATTCAGCTCTAGTTAGCTTCTTTTTAGGACTCCGTAGGTACATTCCTCTTGTCCAGTGAGTGGATGTCAGTGTAAGACAGTCTCAGAGGAGGGCTTATGTGACTCAGTGGGTGGCTGATGCCTTCCAACCTTTCTAACCTGCCCCTCTGGCTGGCATCACTTTGGGGTTGTCAGTGACTGAATGCAGCCCCTCGAGGATGTTAAACCAGCAGAGCCTTTGAATACTCTTTGGCATCATCAACCCAGGTAGCTGTTTGTACGTGGTATAAAATTTGCCCATGGCTAACCCTAATTTTGGACTTTATAGAAAGGGAGAGATATGTCTTTACTATCCTATGGTAACCTGGATTCTAGAATTTTCCTTCTTGAGGGATAATTATGATTAGATGATGGGCCTGATTTGGTGTAATTATAAAGAAATGAGTGGACTACTTGAGGAAAACATTAATCAGTAATTTATTATTATATTTTTTCCTTAAACATTTTAGATTGCCACCTATTCAAAGAAAAATTGTTAGATGGTCTCTCTAGACATGGGAACTGGAAGAGGAAGCAGATTTGACTGAGTTTTGTCCCCACGCAAAGCACGATTGTCATACTAACTGGAGAAATAATGGAAATAGTCTTGGTGAATCTATGTTAGTTTCTAACATTTTGTGTAACACTGCTTGTTTAGGATACAGTTAAGGGCAGATGGGAAAAATTTAGGTAGAGTGACTTTCTTTTTTGAAAACCTAAATATCAATTTCTACCTTAAGCAAAGCTATCTTAACCTAATAAAAAAAACAAACAAAAACTTCATTGACAGACCCTTTCGTGGACTTCAGTAACGTGACTATTCCGGGTAGGGGGAGGGTCGTCTGGAAATTGGCATTTCTTATCCACAGGGCACTGCAGCGATGTACAGTGTATCCGGGTGTTTTTTGTTAATAGATGATGATTGTATGAGTCTCTAAGGGACATTGACCAACACAAAGCAGCTTAACAGGAACAATGTACTCATTGATTTGATTTGATTTTTTTCTTAAGTTATTTCGTGTGGACACCCAGGGGTCCCTGCCAACGCCATCCTAACTGGAGACCTGTTTACATCTGGGGCCGTGGTTCACTACTCATGCCAAGGGAGACGGAGTCTCGTAGGCAACAGCAGCAGGACTTGCCAGGAGGACAGTCACTGGAGCGGAGCCCTGCCCCACTGCACAGGTGGGCATGACGCAGTCAGCTCTTCATTCCAAGTATTGGGTAGTGGTGCCATTCTTTGAAGTCGGTATTATTCCGTTCCAGCCAAGTACGCCTCTATGATATAGCGTCAGCGTCGTCTTCATCTTCCTTCCCTTTAAACACCTATCACGACACATTTTCCTCTGCAGGAGTCTCCCTAGCGCCTGAGTAGGAAGCTTGCTCACCTTGACTCAGTTTGCCCCTGTTTTCCCCTCCTTTTCTGTGCTTCCTCTCAGTTCTTCCACATCTTTCCTGCCTCTGTCGTCAATTGTTAAATCAATCCTGTTTGGAAAAAATATCAACTTAATTCTTCCATGAGTGTTTCATAATAAACAAAATATGTAAACATAATAAACAAAATAAACATAATCAGCAGACCGACACAGTGTAGAAGCATCAAACCTCTCATTTGAGTTTTTTCGTTCCCAACACACCTTCACCCCCATCTCCTCGTCAGCATCCTCACCAGCATTTCCAATGAGCAATTCCGGCATTTACCATCCCCAGTATTTTATTTCTTCTAAAGAATATCAATTATTGTACAACCATATTTTAATAAGCTATTTCGATTGTAGTTACACAGAAACGATTTCTTAGCGTCTTCCGTTTTTGTGCCGTAATAAAGAAAATCTTTCTCAGGAGATTTCCAGAATGCTGTATGACTGTAACTGTGTTTGATACACATTTACATAAAGTTTCATTCCCTTTAAACATAACAGCCCTGTTTTAAACGAGTCTAACGGCATTGAGTATTGCCATACGTGTTTGTGTTCCATAGGAAATAATCCTGGATTTTGCGGTGATCCAGGGACCCCAGCACATGGGTCTCGGCTTGGAGATGAGTTTAAGGCCAAGAGCCTTCTCCGCTTCTCCTGTGAAATGGGCTACCAGCTGCGGGGCTCGGCAGAGCGAACGTGTCTGCTCAACGGGTCATGGTCAGGACTGCAGCCCGTGTGCGAGGGTAAGTTCAAGCCTGAAAGTCAGCGTTTCAGGTTGAAACCAGGTAACTCTAAAATGACCAGTAACATTCCACAAAAATCCTACAGGTTTACACTATTTCTACAATTAACCTCTTACCCCCCAAACGTATAAGAGAATCATCAAAAAGCACAGCTGGGCATACGGAGGTACCTGACTGTTCAAAAGATCATACGACACTGTCCTCACCCTTTGAAAGTCCATGGTCTAAAGGAGGTGTCTGTCTTCTCCTGGTGACGTTCTCTGTGTTTTGTGGCTGCTGGTGGTGAGAGCTGAGGTGAAGGAGTTGTGAGTAGGGCAGAGTGAGTCGCTGCTGGGAGCTCCCTGCAGGCTGGAAGAGGCTTCTGTTCACACGTTCCTTCCAGGCGTTGGTGGTCCTTGTTCAGAGCACTGTGTTGCAAAAGATTCTCGGGTTACTTTCCGTATAATATTTTGGAGTGAGTATATTTTATTGTACTATTTAAGAGGCATGATAGGAAATGGTGGGAAACCCCAGTAATAACAGTAAAATGCCACGGCTCTTTATAGACACGATGTCATGTCTTGGCAATGCCTGTCTTAAGCAAAGGTGAGCTGACGTGTCATGAGTGTGTTCAGAGTCTAGAAAATAACTGAGCTAGAATTCGGACAGATAAGACTTTAACATTTGCACACAAACTTCTCAACGACTGAATTTTCAAGTCTAAAACAGTTACACAAATTAATTACCTATTTTTACATGTATGAAACACTTTCCATAGAATTTGATCAGCTTGAATAAACTCACACAATATCAACACCAGAAATATAGATCAAGTTCCCTTAATCTTTATTTTCCCTACTATGTCAACTCTCCTTGTACTGTCACTCATTTTATCATAGGTGTTATACAGATAAGTAGAATATAATATGCATGTATCTAATCTGACTATATTTTCCATAGTTAACTGTATCATATGTAGTCTACATAATATAAAATGATATGTATGAATAAGCCAATCCTATGTACGCGTGTGTGTGTATCCTCTCATTGAGAGTCAGAGATTATCCTGGTTATTATAGTCAAAGACCTATCTATCTCTCTATAGAGATAAGTATACATGATAATCCAAGATAATGTTTGACTCCAAATTGCCTCTTGACAATCAAGTTAATGTAAATCTTAAGATTAGGCCCTAAAGAAGTTAAATCAAATATGACTAAGCAGTTGTGGGGAAATGCCACCTGCAGCTGTGATTTGCAGGGTGATGCCATTTCTATTGACTGAAGTATGCGACTGTAAGTTAGTAGAACTTTTCTCACTCTCAGTTCCCTCCCCTCTTGTAGAAATTTGAATGTTAAAATTTGCACGAGAGCATGTCTTTCTCACCAAAACCAGAACATTTCATTTTCTGTTCTATAATATAATACCTCAAAGTTACACATGACCTCTGTAATCTACAATTACACCCCATCTAACCTTTTCTCTATGCCACACCTGTGAATTTTTGGTCCAGAAGTATTTGAACATTGTGAAAATTAAATAAGATTTCCACGTCAATCCATGACATATTAAACGATAGCAGGCCCACCTTCTTATTGAGAACAACTATAAAACAACAAAATACATGAGACAATTACGTGAGTTATTAAACAACAGACAGGGCGTGACTGTGTTCCTTAGGAGAAAATAAATAAGATGAGCTCCATAACCCCTCTGTCACTCTGCATTTTTCTTGCTGGGAAGCTGGGAAGCAGAGCCCAGGTGGTACAGTGACTTGGTGAGGTGATGAGGTAGAAATTGTTTTAGGTTACTGAAATGGAATTTGCAGAAACGGGAATCCAGGAAGAGGGAACTGACAATGGGAGGGCCCCAGAATTCTGTAGGCGTGTTCACAGGTGGCTCAGCTGAGGGCTGGGCTGACAGGCACGCGTGAGACTCAGTGATGCACAGACCTTCTTAGCGGAGAGCAGACCTGTGATAGTAGAAGTCATACCGTACTGAGAGACCCTGTGCACTCAGGATGCTTCTTGGAGGCCTAGAGAGCCCATGCATTGTGAATAGGGACCACTCCCTAAAATCAGGGGGACCGGCTAGAACTAAGAGCAAGTCACGTTAGGACTCAGACTAACTAGCTCTCCGCTAACAGAATAAAACTGATGACAAGACCCAGAAGATCTATAACTACTTTAAAAGCCCACCAGAGCAAAGCCAACATCTTTTACAGGAATGACACACTCCATGCAGTAGTTCATTCACAATGTCCAGCATATAATAAACAGTTACTGCATTGGCACAACCCAGAACAATATGACCCATAGTCCAACCAACCAACCAACCAACCAACAAACAATAGGGATAGAATCTGATCCTGAGATGACCCAAATGTTGAAAAACACAATAAGGGTTTAAATAAGCTGTTAAAAATATGTTCAAGACTTTACAGTAAATTGAATTGAAACAGGGAATCTCAACAGAGAAATGAAAGTAATGAAAGAGAATCAAATGGAAACTCTGGAAATGAAAAGTACATTATCTGATAAAAAGTTCTCTGGATCAACTTAGCAGACGAAAGATGTCAGAAAGATCAGATAACTTGCATACAGGTCAGTGAAAATTATCCAATCTGAAAAACAGAGGGAAAGAAGATGGAGAAGAAAAATCCCAGCACAATAATTTCCTATTGGATAATATCAGGCAGTTTAATGTACTTGTAATTGGGGTTCTAGAAGAGAAGGAGAGAATGGTGCAGAAAATTATTTGAAAAAATACTGGTTAAAAGTTAACCAAATTTGGTGGGGAAATATAGCTTCCAAGGCTCAACAAACCTCCCTTAGATACATTCTGTGCTATTAGGGATGGTCATTTACCTGAGACTGTACATTCTATATTGGGTTTATCTCAAGCACTTTATTGCAAATTTAAAAAGTGAAAAAATTAAAGCGGTTGAGAGTGAGTAATGTTTTCCATACAAATCTCACTTTGTTGCTGGGATATGACACTATGAGCTTTATTCCAGCAAAACATAAAGGAATTCATTTATTTGTTTAGGGGAGCTTAATTGGACTTCATTTCATGATGTACTTAGACTATACAAAGTACTCTTTAAATAGCATTTAGTTTATCAAAAGTCAGAAATTCAAAGGGTTCCTATAAAATCCTTATAAACTATGGACCACAAAATCTGTATACAGATAGAAGTTGAGTTACTAGAATGTTTCAATACTAAAAATATTTCTCAGATATGCCCCACAAAACCGGCTACTTCCAAATTGCATTGTACAGAAATCATGGGAAGCTGTATGATTAATTAACAGTATATGTTACACTCACTAAAACAACAAATGATGGGTAGGATATATGACTAACTCCCCTTCCCACTCCCCCTCTCCGCATGTAGAGGTCTTAAAACTTTTTTGGAGAATCTGTCGCTTTATGTTTTTTCTCCCTTGTTATCATAGGTCCGTATCTTTGGGGCATATATTCTTTTTTGTAGAAAATGGGGTTATCAGTGACTTTTTCATTGCCACAAAAGTTAGCCATGACCTATATATTCAATCCCCTAACCGAGGTCACCTCCCTCCTGATAATTTACCTTCTCTGAATCTCTTAAAAACGTTAGCTCCTGATGGATATTGCAATACATTATAAAGAGGAGGAGTCATGCATCACAAAAGAAAAATGTTTTAAAAATTCTTCAACATCAAAGAACTTAAATTTATAATATAGTTTCATCACTTTAAGCTGTGTTTTCTTTTGTTAGCAACCTCGTCTTTTAATCACAGGCTCATTGACTTACTTTTCAAATGGATGTATCTTACCAAGTTGCTTAAATATAACTACATCTTTGGGGTTCGTTGCATTAGGCAACTCTTAGTCCTCTTTGCCACGAGATTATGATACAGTTGACCTTGTATTCAGGTAATGGACTAAAGTGGGATTGAAATGATGATAATGAAAATAACAGTACTAGCAGTACTACCAATCTCCCAGATTGTTTACTAGGCGTTTTGCACTTGGGACGTGTAATCTTACAACAGGGAGCGACTAGCCTTCTTACACCCATTTCACAGTGAAGACACTACATGTTGAGAACGTGAATTGATCACTGACATTTATTTAACTTGTATGATCAGAGAGTCAAACCTATAACTATTTGACTCAGTTTAACAGCAATCTTCCTAATACAGCATGCTAAGTGAATGGCACTGGGGTCTATGAACAATAAGTTGGAATAAGTATAATGCTATTTTATTATAAATTGATAAAAAGAAAATAATCTTTTACCAAAAGGAATCACATTAACCAAATGTACTTTAAAAAAAGATGTATTTTAAAAGAAATTCTAACTTGTAATTTTAAAAGAAATCTTGTCTTCCTTCTAGTGACCCTACATTTAATCTCTTGTTTTGCTTTAGTGATATAGTCCCCGTATGTCTTACAACATTAAGACCTTGAGGTAAAAACAGCTACGTTGACTCTGTTTTCTAACCCTCATTTTCATAGGCAAAGCCATCAGTGAAAGTGTCCCTGTCAGGAAAAAAAAAGTTAACCATGAATTTGATTCTATAGGATACAATATTTGAGGGAACTTCATAAACATTAGGATGTCATTATTATGATGGACATTCTTTCACTGACAATATATTAAGTTGAATATGTTTTCAACAGTGACCTGCTTTAGTTTAGCATTAGTCCTTCACAGATCACTTTTGAAAATTGCTACATAGATTTTAATAGCAGATCTGATTAGAATAAAATCTAATGATATACCCAGGTGTCTTCCGTTATGAATTGAATCAATATAATTCTTGGCTTTGTCAGGCTTGCACTCATACATGTGTGCAGTAACTGTGCACAGGAAATGATGAATCAGTATTTGTTGAATGGATGAGGGATTGTCTTGAATAGGCCAACAGCTTGGATTTTTGCAATGTGAAATTTTTATTTATGTCACAGCCATCAAAGAACTTTTGAGCTTTAGAGAATGTTAGGTATCCTCTGCTTCAAGGTTGATAAATATATCTCATCTCAAATGCCAACCAAGAGACTACTGAACAATCTGTGTTCGAAGGGATTGTAAGTCCAAAACCCAGACTCATCAGGGAAGAGGGTTATAATTGATTAGTTATGTCCGATGTGGGCACAGGCGTAGAAGCACCAGCATGTGTGCTTTTTATTTGTCAAACAAGACCTAGTCCAACCTGAGAGTATGTGCATTTTTTAACATAATATGATAGGGAATTCCCTAAACTTCCATTATAGTGGCTTTTACTTTGCAATCTGTTTTCTTTCACATTTTTAGGAAGAGTGTGTCTTTATTCTCAAGGCTAGATTTGAAAGTGGAGCAATTAAGTAGGCAAGAGTATCTGCAAATACTTTGGTCATTCTCAGAAAAAGAACTCATGATACATTGTGGTTATTAAAATTCACATTCTTTGTATGTCTGCCTGTTGTGCATTATTGTGGGAGGCTAAGGAGGAAAAATAACCGTCTTTATGGTAAATGGGTTTGACTGAAAAAGGCAAAAAACCTGTTACGGATTAAAATCTTCACCTTGATACACACCCAGCAGCTGCTGAGTTTCCTTGTTCACTGACGAAGGAATACACATGACAGATACTCAGAGTGTAGATCTGTTACACCGCCCAGCATTAGCTGGTCTTCATGCCTGTA
Organism: Neophocaena asiaeorientalis asiaeorientalis; assembly: GCF_003031525.2. NCBI lineage: Eukaryota > Metazoa > Chordata > Mammalia > Artiodactyla > Phocoenidae > Neophocaena > Neophocaena asiaeorientalis. The sequence goes on along the minus strand of NW_020175446.1, from coordinate 980,501 downwards.
CATGGCATTGCAGTCGTCTGGAGAGAGATTTAAGGTGCAGCCATCCCGAAGCCAGTTAACACAGCTGCCCGTAGACTGGGGAACATTGAGGAGATCGTTTCACAGAACAGTTTAAGTGTAGTCATTCATATTTCTCAGGCCTCCCTTATTTTTTAAAATGAATTGTCCTGGAGATGTAAAATATGGCCTGATTTGCCCAGGTTTTTTTAACTCAGCTATTGCAAGAGGGAGACAGTTCTGAGTCACTAGTATCATACACTAGTATCTTTAAAAGAGCATGATAATTTTACTGTTTGTTATAAACATGTTAAATCTCAGACTACCATGGTTTTGAATTGTCAGTGCTTTAACTCATCTTTTAATCTGTTTGGAAGTAATGCGTTTTAGAAAAGATGATACAAACATGTAGCTTGCATATTTGTAACCCATCCATAAGAGAATGGCATGAGTCTTAGAGTAAAGTATGTGGGAGAAGTTTCCCATGGTTACGTGTCCTGTGATTTTTGGAATAAACGAGCAGTCTGCTACCCCGATGGCCTTTGGCCTCTCAGGTTCCTCATGTGGTGATGGGTCTCTCTGTACGGCCCGGTTCTGTTCCCTCACAGCCGTGTCCTGTGGGAACCCGGGGACGCCCACCCACGGCATGATCGTCAGCAGCGACGGCGTCCTGTTCTCCAGCTCCGTGGTCTACGCCTGCTGGGACGGCTACAGGACCTCGGGGCTGACCACGCGGCACTGCACCGCCAACGGGACCTGGACGGGTACAGCCCCCGACTGCACACGTGAGTGGCCTGCTGTCCTGGTGGGTCCAGGGCATCACAGTGACGTTTACCTGACAGAGAAAAAAATTGATTTTATAGTGTTGTACTGATTTTTTAATCCATAGAGGATTATATCATATCATACATATGTTTGATATTATGGCCAATTATTAAACACTTCTAGATTTTTCTTCGCTTTCTTATTTATATGGTTGAAAGTACTTTGCGTGGCTGGTTGGGTTGGATATTGTAAAACTGAGGTCCAAGAAAGTCAAGGTTTGTTCTCTCTGTAGACCAGTTAGTCTGAGGAGACGGGACAGGTGCTTGGTTCTCTGATCTCAGCCTGTGCCTCTGTGCTTGACTCTGTGGTGTGACCCCTCATCACGCCTAACCCAGCACTGGACATGGGTGCCAGCTGTCACCCGCACAGCCAACCACCAGTGGGATAGAAACGAGCGGTTCCAAACATGCAGCCTCCTGACCGCCGGCCAGTAAAACTGTCAAACAGAGAGAGGCGGGTATTGCTGTAATAACACACGCCTTAACCACTCTGAATAGCAGCTTAAGGAGAGTCACTTAAATAGAAACCAGGAACACGTCATTTCATGATAATGTGTTTCTCTGACTCTTTTTCTTCACTTACCAGTTATAAGCTGTGGAGATCCAGGTACACCAGCAAATGGCCTCCAGTTTGGGACAGATTTCACCTTCAACAGTACGGTCAGCTACCAGTGTAACCCCGGCTACACCATGGAGCCTGCCACGTCCTCCACTATCCGCTGCACCAAAGACAGTGCGTGGGATCACAGCAAACCTACCTGCAGAGGTTTGTGGGTTCTACTCATGCATACAGAAGTCTTTATTGAGTTATGTTTTATTTCATTTTGCAAGCACCTATGTAGACCTTCTATGGGCCAGGCATTCTTGTAAACTCATTCGCAAATATTAAATCACTTCATTTTCTTAATACTTTAATCTCGGCTTTACAGACGGGAGGCTGACTCACAGAGAGTTTTAGTAAATGCTCAGGATCACAGATCAGGGCCTGGAGACATCAGGGTTCATTGGCAGTCACACTCCCTCTGGAGTCTGTGCTGTGAACCCCAGCTTTGCTCTCTCTTGGCGAACGTGGCCGTGTTAAGTCTGTGGCAGATACCATGGGGACTGTTACCACGGGAACGTGGAGTCAGGTCAGAGAGAGAAGCCCATCATCAAATAAGGCAGAAGAGGGGCAGAGGTTGTCAGTGTGTGATGTTCTGTGGGCTTTGGATGCGGAGACTAAGGATGCCACATGGTGTGGAGATGGTAATGGAAAGATTTACGACTTGGACAGCAGACTTTCCAGGGGGAGCAGAGCCGGCGGAAGGTGTCTGCATGGCTTGAGGGAAGCAGGGGGGCAGGGGAGTGACAGCTGTACCGGGGCTGGATTTGCACGGTTAGGGCTCTGCAGCAACACCAGAGGGAGCCTGGGGGCTCTTGTCAGCTGGGCCAGAGGGGAAGGGAGAGGGGAGGGTATTAAAAAGGGGTGTCCGACTCCTCATTAGACGGCAGACAGATAAAAACCGTGAGTTGAGAGCTGGAGCAGCAGGAAACCCTAGTGAGGAAGGCGCCATGCTCAGAGGGCTCTGAAGGACAGGTAGTCTGTGTAGAGCTTGTTGTGAGGCTCAGGTGAGACCTCCGCACCCTGGCGGCAGTGCTTCCAACCCTCCTGGCCTGGGCGGTTCTGGGCGCGCCCTGGTTTCCTCCCACTGGAGGGCCCCTGTCTTCCACCCTTCTTTCCATCTGCAGTTACTAATACGATTCTGCTGTGGAGCAGGTATTACATGGATGTGTAATGAAGCTCACACAGTTGTGTTGGGACTGTTGCGGCCACATGAGCTTGTTGATGGCACTTGTCCATACATTGTCAGGTCCCTGGGACTTCATATGTTTGTGTGGGTCTCTGTCCCTCTGTTTAGGATCTGTTGCGTTAATAATAGTTCCCTGGCCAGCCAGGCCCTTGAAGAAGAGACCTCTCTCTCCGCCTGAACTCTTCTCCCGCTGGCCGCCCTCGTCCTCCCCTCCGTGGAACCATGTCACTCGTCACCGTTCCCACCCGGGGACCTTGCCGCTTGACGTCATCTGTCTAGAGACACATTCCCCCAATCTTCACATAGGGATTCTCCAGAAATATTTGCTGAATAGACAGAGAGAAGGTTGAATGGCAAGAGAAGGGCCCATTTCCAGCTTCCGGCTGTGCATGAATGGTTCTGGGTCTGTGTGTCTTTCTCGCGTGCGAATGCCCATGGGAAACTGCAGGTGAGAGAATATAGGTGAGTCTTCCTTCCTGCTGCCTCCTGCTGCCCGGACTGTCATTGGCAAACCTCCTCCAATGTGAAAAGTCTAGGAGCGCTTGGATCTTCAGGGAAGCTTTTAGACAAGGCATCTTAGAATAATGGCTAGAGTGGGAATGGTGGATGCCAGCACCAGCTGGGGAGTCACTCGTGAGAACTGTGTTCTGGCCCGAAGCTCCTAGACTGTGATAAAACCCTGGCAAGTGGTTTCTTACAGAATCTTCTTCAATCATGCAGTCACTGGTTTTTAATTCTTCAGCAAATGGATCAACAGACTATGTCTTTTGGAAATTATATGCTATCTTTATATAAAGAAAAAAATACAGATAGAGGGAGAAATTCTTACCATCTGTATATATAAATTCAAAAGTCTGTACTCATGTCATGGGACCACGTTCTGACTGGATTTGTCTCTGGTAAACAACATAAAAAGACATAAATCGAACAGCAGTCTTTCTTTCTTTCTTGGTCTTATACATATTGAGACTGTTGTGTTTAATCCCACACTTTCTTTTACAGTGTGATATCTTTTGACTTTGCTTGGCTTTTATGGACTTGATCTAAATTAATGAAGAAATATTGGAGAAAAGTTTTATTATTTTGATTTACTTTCTCAATAATCTATTAAAAAATTCAGCCCTTTGTAGATGTCATTTGCAACGCAGGTAAAATTAAAATGTTAGTCCTTGGTGCATTATGGTTGTGGTGCAAACTCTAGAATGTTGAATCCCATGTGTTCTCTGGAAACAGCTGTCATGTGTGGTCAACCTCCTCCAGTTCAGGATGGGAAAGTGGAAGGATCAGATTTACGCTGGGGCGCCAGTGTGAGCTACAGCTGCGCCCAGGGCTTCCAGCTCTCTCACCCCGCCATCCTCTCCTGTGAAGGCCGTGGCGTGTGGAAAGGAGAGGTCCCCCAATGCCTGCGTAAGTCCTCTGGGAGAACCGGCTCCCGGTCTCATTTGCAAATCACCAACATGCACACCCTCGGTTACAGTCTGAGGAAAAGAGCCTGCGTGATTTATAGCCACGTTACAATAGGTAAAAAATCCAGTTTGAGACTACACTGCCCAAGGGCAGATTCTGTTCTTTTCATCATTTGTTGGTTTAATAGTGATACCTAGAGATTTAATGGAAACTAGTTAAACAAGTTTAGTAGGTTAAGCTAATCCAGGGACACAGAATGCGAACCGACGTCTCGGTTGTTTTCTACAGCTGTGTTCTGTGGAGACCCGGGCACTCCTGCTGAGGGACGACTCAGTGGGAAAAGCTTCACCTATAGATCTGAAGTCTTCTTCCAGTGCAGATCTCCCTTCATCCTGGTGGGGTCATCACGGAGAGTCTGCCAAGCGGATGGCACGTGGAGTGGCACACAGCCCACCTGCATCGGTACTGATGACATGACAGCCCTGAGGGGCTTGGGGATGAGGACATTTCATTTTAAAACTGGACCATTTGTGGGCACATAGATAACGTTCTTATAGGTAATGCTCTGCGTAGGCGCTAATCGGCTACACTGATGGACAGCCTCTCAAATCGTGACAACTGAGTTGGCAGTTCATGTTAGGAGTCGTTTAAAAATCGCTCCCAGAGTCTGTTCTCTTACCCCAGTCCCTCTATCTCCTGCCCATCTCAACCAACAGCCACGTTCTTTAGGGGGAAGAGCGCTTTGCGGAAGCTGCCACTATTGCTGTGGCACCAGAGGGACACCTGAGCCTTTGCTTTCCTGTCCCCCTGTCCCCCACTAAACTGTCTGCACCGCTGGCCACGGTAGAGAGGGCTGCAGGGACACTCGTGCTCTGTTGACTTTCCAACGTGAAAATGAAACTTCAAGTCAGAAGACACTCTGTATGTGACCTAACCCCTCATTTTTAGACCTAATCTCTGTCTCATAGAAAGGGTTCAGGTAGCAATTACAGTGGTCAAAAGTCACTCCGTCAGCAGTACAGAGACCTGAATCCTCCATTCTCCACTCAGAGCCTCTTTTCCTCCTGCAGACTCAAGGTGATGGCCAGGGTCATTCTGCTCGCCCAGCTCTCCTGAGCACAAGATGCGTAGCAAGCAATTAATGATTTATATCCTTGGTTGTTTTCTAAGAAATTAAATCATATCTGCTTAATAGGTTTTTTGAGCTTGCTCTTGTGGCACTTAAGAGGTGCCAGGGGTACATTTTTGCACTGAAATCTAAAGATGTTTTAAAAAACACTTTTTACGAAAAATAGTCCTTTGTCATTACATTATTTACTCATGTGTATGTACATTTTTGTATATTAATTTATGAATGATTTTTTCAGGAAAAAATACATATTCAGGAGCCAAAAAAAAATACAGTGTTAGAAATAATTTCATTGAAGCACTGCCTTTTCTAGTTAATGTTTACTGCCACTTGGTTTAAACTATTGCTTTACACTATAGCTATTTCTGAAAAACTTTTAAAAAAATGTTTTTCTTCCCCTGATAGGTTAGTTTCTCTTGAAAACATACTTTTTAAAAAGAGTTATCAATTTTGTTTTCCCACTAGCAGTGGAGAACAGCCGTAGTAGAGCTGAAGTGCTCGCTGGTGGCGGAAATACTACATTTTTTGGAAGATTATCACTGTTGGTCTACTATATGCTTCTGTTTCTAAGCATTAAGTATACGCCTCATTTTGAAATCTTGAAGAAAATTAATTCAGGACATTTGGAGTAATGTAATATATGGCCAAAGGAGATGGTAATTAATTAAATCCTTAAAAAATGATCATAATAGATAATTATTGAGGATAATGTACTATTAGCCAACCAATACATCAGCAGAGAAATATTAAACCAGAGAATGGAAAAGAATGTGCTTATTCTGATATAGAAAATAATACGCAGAGCGATTCAGAGTCTGCTAAAGCACTAAAAATTAATATCTAAAGAAATATCTGAAAAAAAGGCAAAAAGAGCAATTTAATTTTAAACTTTTGTGCAAAACGTCTTGCACATTTGACAAAACACAATTTTCTGAATTTCATGAGACCTGTTAGTAAAAGCGTTAGAATCCCGGTAATAACCACACCTGGTTCTCTAACTTTTGTTTCAATTGTGAATTTCAGATCCCGCTCACAACACCTGCCCAGACCCCGGTACCCCACAGTTTGGAATACAGAATAGCTCAAGAGGATACGAGGTTCTCCATTTTTACTTCACCATGTTTTTCTCTACGTTGAAAGGAAACTGATACTTAAACATATGTGTGTTTTTATGTACCGTATTTGATTCAAGTTATATTTGCCCAAACAAAATCCATTCAGAGAGGATGTCTGCTTGTTATTTTAACTGTCAACACTGAGATAACTGTATGTATTTTATTTACACAGTATTAACTGCTGTATTAATTTCTATTTGAAAGCAGGCATATTTTTTTATTTTTTGTCTGCTGAACTGACACAGCAAATCTCAAAGCAGGGTGACTTGCCACTGAAGAGCTACAAATAAAAAGACCCCATTTGGTGACCTGATAGAATAGGTGGATAGTATTAAATTCTAGAGACAAAAACAGAAGAAGAAAATGTGTTCAGGCCCCGTAGTCTAGGGTTCCTGTATGGTATCGCTTCTCTGTATGATCTCTCATAACTCTAAGAGTGGTCAGCATGCTCAATATTGAATATTTTGAATGTTCATTTGACTTTTTAACTAAAAAGTACATTAACACGAATATTGGAGAAATACCTAAAGATGGAAAGTAATGAAGCTTGAAATACAATGTTTCAACCATCTTAAGTAATCGAGTGACTTCAGGGGTCTCTGATCAGATGGCTTTGAAAGCCAGAGCTAAATATGCACACTCTGTTAATTTAGAATAAAAGTCCTGTTAATTTAGAATAAAAGTCCTTTTAATAATTTAGAATAATTCAGAATAAAAGTCCTTTTTCTTCAGCCACTTCTCCCTGTTTTTCCTGAAACTTAAAATGTTCTCATTTGATTGGCCCTGATGCACACTGGCCCCTTCCTGATGGCCTTCATACGCCCTGCCAAGGACGTAGGTTAAAGCCAGCACATTTTATACTGGGGCTCACATGTGGCCTTGAAGGCTCAGGTAACATCTTCTGGCATATAGACATGTAGGGCCAAATATATCGGAACACTGGAATATACTACATGTGTGTGTCGTTCTCACTGACTCACCATAAGAAACCCAAGTTTTGGTCCCCCCTGGTTTCAGCAGTTCCTCACTGGGTTTCCCATCCAGGTTGGAAGCATGGTGTTTTTCCGGTGCAGAAAAGGTTACCACGTTCAAGGTTCTACAACGCGAACTTGCCTGGCGAACCTGACGTGGAGCGGCATCCAGACAGAGTGCATCCGTAAGTGCGACCCCTGCTCGAGGTCGGCAGGGACCTGTCTACTCTCCAGCAGCTGGGGAGTGTTTTACCTGCCCGGGAAATAATGAGGAACTTATTTTTGTTTGTTTGATTATTTTCAGTTCCCTAAACTCCTGTTTCTCAAAGTTTGATCCCCTGGAACCGGCAGCAGCATCACCTGGGGTTTGGCTGAAATGCAAATCTTGAGCCAGATCCCATCCAGACCCGCGGGACCTGAGGCTCTGGGGGCCAGGGGAGGGTGGAGTGCAGAAGAGGGGAGGGGTCCAGTCCGTAGCTCCCAGGCCCTCCAGGTGATACCGAGGCACTTAAGTCTGAGAAACTGCCCCAAACCAAAGATCGGTGGATAACATAGTTAACATTCACAGGAGAAAACCGACTTGTGCTATTATTCTCCTAGTATGTTCATCTCAGGTTATTAGAGATCATGTGATACGTCAGCATATTAATGGAAATGTTTGAAGTGTTCCTTTCGGAGTCTATATATGAATCGATCATTCAAATAGTTACTTAGGACCAAATTTTATTCTGTGACTTAATCATGAGAATTAGGAGAAATGTTGTATGAATGATTAGTAATCAACTTTTCATCCTTTACCAATTTAGTGCAACGTAGTATCTCTTACTAGGTTAGATATAAAGACAAGTACAATGTTATACAAAAATCTGCTAATAGTACATAAGGTGTGATTTTTGTGTATTTATGTATCAGTATTATCAGATGTATATTTATTTCAAAGGTATCATCTCTATTCTGAATCTCTACTCAAATTATATATGGGGTATTATATAGAGAGCTATTATATTGATACATACACATGCACATCTGTGTATATACACATATGTGTGTGTGTTTGTGTGTGGAGTAGGTCTTCATTACCTTGAAAGTTTACTGAAGTGCAAAATATTAGGATACTTAAAATGATTGCATTCATGATTTTAATAATGTAAACTTATAATAATCGGCCAAGTCCTTTATTTGATACATAACTGTGCATTTTATAAAGAATAAGTTGAGATCTAAACATTACAACCTTATTTACTAATAAATGATATTTTTAAAGATAATAAGAATCTATATTTCAATTAATTTTCTAAACACACATCGAATTTTGAACAAAAGTAATTATTCATTTAACTGAGCAGTAAATTTTCTAGTTGCCGTTGGACAAAACTCAAAGCATATTTAAAAATACACTTTAATGTGTATGTGTTTAGTTTAAAGTACTGCTCTTTTAGTAAAATTTAACATATTATTTATATTAATAGTATGTCAGAAGTGTTTATTTTATTTTATTTTTTAGAAGTGTTTATTTTAAAGCTATGATTTCTATTCTAAATTTCTACACATAATTACACACATATATGTAGAGAAGGAGATAGATAGATAGGTGATAGATATCAATAGATAGATAGGTGGATAGATAGAGGGAGTGAGAGAGAAGGAGGAGGGCAAGCAGAGGGAGGGAGCGGAGGGGGGAGAGAGAGAGAGAGAGAGGGAGGGAGATGGAGAGGGAGGGAGAGAGAGAGAGAGGGAGAGAGGGAGAGAGAGAGAGAGAGAGAGCTGGCAAACACCAAGGCTTTGTTGTGCTGAAAGCTGCAGAGACCAGAATGTCGGTGATATGTACAGCTCCTGTATTCTCAGTTTTAAATGGTAAACTGATTTCATAGCCATTTCCAATTTTTTTGCTGTATTTCCTTAGACACATATGCTAAGGCTACAGTGGACTACTAATGGACTAAATCCCGTTTCAGCTCACGCCTGCCGCCAGCCTGAAACGCCAGCCCACGCGGACGTGAGGGCCATCGACCTCCCCACTTTCGGTTACACCTTAGTGTACACCTGCCATCCGGGATTCTTCCTCGCGGGTGGATCTGAGCACAGGACGTGTAAAGCGGACATGAAATGGACAGGGAAGTCACCTGTCTGTAAAAGTAAGTCACTGGTGACAAGTGAAAGTGGGTCCCTGCAGAGCAAGGATGAGTGTCAGTTGCCCATCAGGCTAGTGTCCAGGTTTAAGACCCACAAGAAATAGCATCTTGGAAGCAATGTCCGTCACCCCGACCAAATCCATGCTTAATGTGTGTGAGCTGTGTGTGTGCAAACATGTGTGTAGTCAGTGTTGGCTACAGTAGTGGCACAGACTAAGGAGATATGCAGATTTCATTATTTGCAAATCACATTTTAAGCCAAAGAGAAACACATTTTGAGTTAAAAGGAAAAATATACAGTATTATTTTTGGAAAATGTATTCTTTAATGAAAATGGGCAAATATCACCAAATATTGGTGAATGTATAAAATTAAGTCTTATTTTTGAGACTACAAGCTGTTTGGTGGTGAAATATAAGTTTATGTGTTCTTGACATTGGTTCTGCTTTTTAAAATTACAAAAGCAATAACACGGAAATGGTGCATTAGTGAACTCACAGACTTGTGTATTGACAAATAAGAGTAATACCTGAGTCAGATTTGACGGCAGCTAACCGTTCAGGTTCTCCTCCAAACCCTGCTTACTCATGCAAGTCAAGCAGCGCAGACAGAAATTACGGAGTGTGATAAAGCCTGTGCCCTTAGCTTTAGTTTCCTGGAGCCTGTCTGTAGCTCTCACGTTAGGAATAAAGACACTTATGTTTCCCTTGCCCCTCTCTCTCAGAAATAGCAAAATACACACTTTAAAAAAGTGATAATTTGTAGTTTGATACAAAACTATAAAAGCAAAGAGATTATGAGTTAAATCTAAGTTGATAGACCGAGTTAAACATTCTGCAGGGAGATATTTTGATGTTATTGACTGTTAACTTGTGAGTTCACTGATTGGGTTGGGGACCTGGAAACCTGAGAAGGGTTATGAAGTCGTAGTGATTTTGTATATTACCTTTCAGTTGGGGGCAGTAGATTCCAAACAGGAGTGACAAAGGGGTATAAACACCCTCATTTACAAGGCTCTCTGTTGTAACACACTAAATGGATATGCGCATGTCAGATCCAGATTGATTTCCACTACGAAACTCAGTTTTCCCACAAAAGCAAAGGATATTCTGCTGTGAATATAAGGGTTTAAAATGGATATGTGTAAGATATTCCTATTTTGTGCATTCAAGAAATCTGGAGAAAGGAACATTGCTTCAATTTGACATTTTTTCAAACTTATTCGAAAATAAATGTTTTTTGAAAGTGATAATTTGTCTTTTTACTTGTAGGTAAAGGAGTGAGAGAAGTTAATGAAACAGTTACTAAAACTCCAGGTTTGTATACCAGAACAGTTATAGATTTAAATCAAATAAAGTGATTTGTTCTCTACTATACTCTGTACAGTGAAACAAATTTTAACATGCAAATTTCTGATTCCATTAGTCGATGGACAAGTTAATGTTTCAATTATTTAAAACACCAAGCCTACACAGATTCCTCTTTCTCTCATGACTATGGCTTGTTAACGGAACAATACTTAAAAGGAAAACCTTTGTCCTTGTCACACACTGTTTTATTAAAAGGTGCCTTAGGCATTTTGTAGGCAGAAATGGACATCAAATATTGACCCAGAATGTGGTATAATGGAGAGCCTTATAAAGAGGGTTGTGATTCTTTCCTCCAAACGAGGAAGCTACAGTAAAGGACGCTTTATGACAGCATCAGCTGTGAATTCCAGCAATTCAAATGCGGGGCTCCATTTTTTCCCCCAAGTATCTCCGTAATTCAGACATCCTCTGCCTCCGAATATGTTAATTATCGCTTTTTGTTGTGTGTGGTACCTTGCTTAATGCATGCCATAGCAGATGGGAAAGATGCAGTTTTATTTCCTAACGAAGATGTTCATTACTCCAAATCACCTGGCCTATTGTGTCTATGTTATAAATTTAGAGAATATTTAAACAATACGATGTGTCCCCAAATTATAATGTAAGTCAAACTTTAAAAAAAAATTTAACAGAAACAGAAAACATTTATAAATATATAAGGTCCCTTTTCTGGTGTTTTCCTTACTCAGGTTTTCGCACTTGCTTCTCAGACATAAAGCTCCGTTCCAGGATCAAAGGTGGAAAGAGTATGTGGAATGCTGTAGTTAAGTCACAGTGCTGGGTTTTGCATTTAATTCTTAGATGAGGCAAAAAGTTCCAGCATAGTCAAAGGAATCCATCCAATGTACACCGTGAAGTATAAAATCTACCTTAAAAAAAGCTTCTGGAGTATTCTATGTAAATGTTATTTATACATTTCAAATACAGAAATCAATGCTCTATAGAGGCAACATTTTCTTCAATAAAACGACACAGTCGGTGGTGGTGGTGCTGGTGGTGCTGGTGCTGGTGGTGTGTTTGTCCTGTTCTGTTTGCTGCGGTGGTCGTGAAAAGTCTGCAGGCTCTTTCTGAAGCTGCATGCACCCCGTCAGCGTGCCTTACCCTCTCTGAAGGGAAGTGCTGACTCAACGGGGGTCGTTGTTTAGGAGGCACAATCCAGCACCTCCCCTGTCGGTGGTTACAGCACACTGCAAACCACCAGCCACAGCTCAGAGGACAGAGACCCGAAAAGATCATCTTCCACGTCCCCGATGGTCACAGCGGGACACAGACCAGCCACTGGGCAGACCGGCCAGGCCGACCCACTCGGATCCACCAACGAGAGGGACCTAAGTGCGAGGCCCAAACAAGTGCATTCACAGCTCCAGTTGAGTGTATGCGTTCTGATTAGGGAAAACAATCTTGACGTTGTTTTAAAGGCTGTTTATTTTAGAAAAGGCTGACAAGGCACTTTGGGCTTTGCTGATTAAGAGTGTGGCTCAGTGACGCCGCTGACGACGGGCGTTCAGTGTCACTGATCAATCAGCAACTCTGTCAGATGCCTGTGTCATAGCTCCGCTTCAAACTTATTCAATTTTTAAAATTATTATTATTAGGAAGTTGGGTCCATCAAAGCCATAGGAAGTGATGACATCTGTTCTCCGACTCTTCTGTCACGAGGTGACGTCTTACAGGGTCAGCCTGTCTGGGAAGACGGGCAATGGCCAATGGGACTGGAAAGAAAAGGGACACTCTGCTTTGTCCTCCTCACGTGTTGCCATAAGTGCTTAGGGAGACACAAATATGTTTAGGGAGACACAAATCTTTCCTTCTACCTAGGAAGCCCAACAGTATGTTCTGACCGCTTCCACTCATGGTGGATCTTGTCCAGTTAAACAGTTTACACACATCATGAGACAAAAAGCAAACAGGAATTTAGTGGCGTCATTGATGTAGATTTATCTCAATTACCCTGTAAAATTTTATATCAATATTGTAAAAGTATCAGGATTTTATGCATATTTATTAGCAGAAATGTGAAAAACAATTTTTTTCTAACCAGTGAAAAGAGAGAATAGCTCAATGATCTTTGCAAGAATTCCTGTCCCAGATGACTTGTAATGTTTTAAGAAGACTTTTTGCCTTTTGTTTCTGAACTTAAAAGATGCCATCTGACATCATTTAATCTAGCTTTCTTACCAACACTGGACTATTTTTTATAAGGAGATTAAAGAGTAGAAGAGAGAGATGAGAGATTGGCTCTACTTACAAAATAAAGACCTCAAGAAATAAAACATCTTTGTCTTCATACGCTGGGTCTGTGCAGTCATGGTGGTGCTTTGAAATGCAGGCTTTTTGAGGGCAGGAGGCTCCTGACAGATGCTGTCACTTCTGAGCCTCCTAAGTCTTTCCAAAGTCAGTAGACTTAGATACTAAATGAAGTGTCAGTAGTGATTTTCCAGGTCAGTTTAATTTATTTATTAAGCCTGATACAATCTAACCTAATACCAGGAGTCCCAATTCACCCTGCACTCTGGCCTTGCCAGACCTGGTAAAATAGGTGTGCGCTGGCATCTACAAGGTTTTTCCGACCAGGTGACAGATGTGTATTTGCATCTCACAGTACTGTCCCTGCTCCCTGCTCGGGTCATGTGATTTTCACCCCTGCTGTGCAGGGACACGCAGATAGACCATCTTTGTCTCCATCACTGTCACTGCTGTGCTGTCTTAATGAACGTTATACCTTCTGTGTATTAGGATATCCAAGTGGAATTTTTCTGTGGGTGCTAACAGTCACCTTTTCTCCCCCACAGTTCCTTCAGATGTATTTTTCATCCATTCAGTGTGGAAGGGATATTACGAATATTTAGGGAAAAGACAGCCTGCAACCCTAACTGTTGACTGGTTCAACGCAACAAGCAGCAAGGTGAATGCAACCTTCGTTGAAGCCGCCCAGGGGGAGCTGAAGTTGGCAGGTAGGTGCCGAGGGGTTTCAGTAGCCCGGATGTGAGCACGGGCAGACCCTCCTGCTTCTCGCAGAGAGGGCGCCAACGCGCGTTAAGTGCTGGTTAACGTTACCTTGGCTTTGCATCTGCTGCATCTCACTGGATCATCTCAGTAACCATGACGGGGTGGTACTATTGTCTCATTTTAAAGATTACAGAACCAGTACAGAAAAGTGAATTAATGAGCTCAAGGTGACACACAGATCGTCTTAAGTCAAAGATGTAAGATTTATGTCCAGATATTCATGTCTCCAGAATTCATTCTTTTGCTATTCTCTTTCTCTCTCTCTTTTAACTCATTTGCTCCTGGTGAGTTTTTATTGATGTATCTCAGTTAATAGAGCAATAGCTCTGATTTATATGCCAGACACTATTTTAAGTGCTTTATATACATACTGTCCTTTTCGTTCTTACATCCGTCTTGTGGTGTATTCTTTTTTTTTTTTTAAGGGTGAGAATTGTACAAGGAAAAGGAGTCTTTAATTAATTAATTTATTTATGGCTGTGTTGGGTCTCCATTTCTGTGCGAGGGCTTTCTCTAGTTGTGGCAAGTGGGGGCCACTCTTCATCGCGGTACGCGGGCCTCTCACTATCGCGGTCTCTCTTGTTGCGGAGCACAGGCTCCAGAGGCGCAGGCTCAGTAGTTGTGGCTCACGGGCCTAGTTGTTCCGCGGCACGTGGGATCTTCCCAGACCAGGGCTCGAACCCGTGTCCCCTGCACTGGCAAGCAGATTCTCAACCACTGCGCCACCAGGGAAGCCCTTGTGGTGTATTCTTATCAAACCCTTTTTTTTTTTTTTTTTGGCTGATTAAAAAAGAGAGACACTCAGGGAAATTCAGTGGCCTTGCTAAGTGGATATGACAGAAGTAGGATTTGAGCTCTGCCATCAGAATCTCAGCAATTAGAATCTCGAGCCCAGGCTCTCAACCAATAAGACACAGAATTACCTTCATGACTGAATCTAGTGCGTTTTGTTTTTTCAGTTATCTCACTTCTGACAACCATGTGTCTTTTTCTGTAGACTGACTCCTGAAGGGATCAGACTCTGAGTTGTCCACAAGCCCCAGCACTGGTTCTGAACCCCAAGGGGCCCCTGATGGCACCCGCACACTCACTGGTTACTAGACAGACACGGATTCATCTCTAGGAAGTGTGAGGGCAGGTCAGGACTTCTCCCCAGCCCTCACGCCTCACTTTCCTGCTTCCTTGGATGGGAAAACATCTAAAAATGGTACACATACTCTGGATTTAGGAAAAGAAAAATAATTCACACTCCAAGATTTTTAAACAGGTACATATTTATGAGTTCGTGGTCCGGGAGCCCGAAAATTGCTTTGCGTCTTGACCCTGTGAATGTATAAATGATTTAGACCAGGTGCTCAAGTCTAGTTCTGTGTCAGAACAAACCGAGACTTTGTAAAACATTCAGATTTCTTAGGCTCACCCATCTCCTTTAGATATTATTTCTCTTCGTGGAGTTTGGATTTTTTTTTTTCCCAAAGAAAAGGCTCTAGTGTGGTTTTGATGCAACTGATGTCCGTGGATGAGTGTTGGGAAATCTCTGGTTTGGATTTGGGAAAGCGGGTGGATCAAGGGTTGTTCTGGCTGAGTCCCAAGTGGACATAAGTCCACCTGCCACGTGCATTCTCATGAGGAGGGGTTGTGGAGGAAGGAGGGAAACTAACGTCCACGGAGGGCCAGCTGGGGCCCTGGTGGTCTGCTGAGTGCTCTCATTTCATCACCGTAAAAGTTGCCTAATACATGGTTTATTTCTGCTGATAGTATATAGAAGTGGGGTTCAGAGTTTTAGAGGTTAAACTGGATGCCAGAAACACAGAGCTGCTGATGGTGGACATGATGGAGCCCAAAGTCAAGTCCTTAGGTGGTCCTTCTTGTCCGTGGGTCCCCTTCCATACTGTGTGATGGGCCAGTGGAGACTCTTCCTATAGAGTTTCACTTATCTAATGGGAGTTGCTGGGAATGAACTGCTGGAGTCCCTGAAGCGAACACCATGATTTTTCCCTTGAACCTGCCTCTCTACACAGAAGAAATTTGGGTTCATTATTATTATTTAATATCTGTTTGTTTCTTTACTTATTTAGTTCCTCCTCTGAGTAGGGAACTAGCCGTAGCTGCAAACACATTCTCCCCCTTGCCACACCATGACACCCCTGGGCAATACCACTCAGCAGTCATTCCGAGGAGCTCATGAGTAGCTAAGAGGTGTGACTGTCAATCACTTCACGCCCAAGGTCTCACGGGCTCCACAAGTATGTCCATCACACTTTGGCCACCCTGCTGCTCATTTCATTTTAGTAAGTGCAATTCATCTGTGTAAGTAGCTATATTTGGGGTTATTGTTTTGGTCTCTTTTTTTATATTGATTTAGAAATATTTATTTTTTTCCCCATGTTGAAATTTTATGATAATTTTGTACTAACTCCCCGTGTGTCTTTTCAACATAGTTGTCTTTATCACAATTGTCATTTTTTAGTGATTCAATATTTTTTTAAATAAATTTATTTATTTATTTTTGGCTGCATTGGGTCTTTGTAGCTGCGCGTGGGCTTTCTCTAGTTGTGGCGAGTGGGGGCTACTCTTCATTGTGGTGCACGGGCTTCTCGTTGCGGTGGCTTCTCTTGTTGCGGAGCACAGGCTCTAGGCGCGCGGGCTTCAGTAGTTGTGGCACACGGGCTCAGTAGTTGTGGCTCGCAGGCTCTAGAGCGCAGACTCAGTAGTTGTGGCGCATGGGCTTAGTTGCTCTGCGGCATGTGGGATCCTCCCGGACCAGGGCTCGAACCCATGTCCCCTGCATTGGCAGGCAGATTCTTAACCACTGTGCCACCGTGAAGCCCACGATTCAAGATTTTTATAGATGAGTTTCCATTTAAAGTTACTGTAAACTGTTGGCTATGTTTCCTGTGCTGTGCGGTATATTCTTGTAGCTTGTTTAGCTCATACACAGTAGTTTAATCTCCTAGGTTATGGTCTCTTTTTCTCTACATACTCCTGTCCTCAGAAGTGAGTAAAATATGAATAAAATGCTGATTTAGGGCTTCCCTGGTGGCGCAGTGGTTGAGAGTCCGCCTGCCGATGCAGGGGACTCGGGTTCGTGCCCCGGTCCGGGAAGATCCCACATGCCGCGGAGTGGCTGGGCCCGTGAGCCATGGCCGCTGAGCCTGCGCGTCCGGAGCCTGTGCTCCGCAACGGGAGGGGCCACAACAGTGAGAGGCCCGCGTACCGCAAAAAAAAAAAAAAAAAAAATACTGGATTTAAAAAATTAATTAACTGAATGCATATTACTTTTGTTCTTTCTGTGGGGTAAAGATGTTGAATTGAGTGAAATAGATAATACTTAAAGATAAGACAAGAACTTTCATAAGAAGTGATTTTTAGGAAAAAAGTACTGAAGCTAAAATTTAAAAATATTAATCTCTGTGATTTAAAACGTTATCATCTCTGTACCATATTCCAAATCAAATGGATCAAATGCCTGCATTACTGACTCATAAGCATCCCCATGTTGTAAGATTAACCCCCTGATCCTTTCCTAGGTGTTTACAAGAAGGAAGAGGCCCACTTACTTCTGAAAGCTTTTCAAATTAAAGGCCCAGTGGATATTTTTGTCAGCAACTTTGAAAACGACAACTGGGGACTGGATGGTTACGTGAGTACTTCCTAGGAGGGTTTTCTAATCACCGCGCCTGCGCAGAGCTGGGGGCGCCAAGGGGGATTCCTTTCCGAGAGGACCTGGTCAGGTCCTGTCTGCCCAGAGAAAACTCAGCCGGCCCTCATCCCAGCTGCGGGGCCACTTCACCTCTTCATTGTATGATGGAAGAAACCTGTCTCTGAAATGAGAAACAAACTGGCCAGGAGCAAATGGGCTGTTCCTGCCCAAGAGCTTAGATCCAGGCCGCATCCCACCGTAAGGGTGGGGACCAAACTCTTTCCAAGGCCACTGGTAACCACCCTGAAAGTTCTGAAGGGTAGCATCCCCAGATAAACAGAGATTTAAGACGCCCCTTTCACTTTCTTCCTTGCAAGTTAACCCTTTGCTTCTGCTTTAATTCATCATCTAACTAGAGGGTAAACGGCCTCACGTGAGGTACACGAGACAGTAGTTGTGACACAGCGAGTTTTACATAATGTAGGTTCTGACGTAATTCATATGTGTGTCCCCGTTTACCAAGGGTACTTAACCTATATATATGTTGTAAAAAAACTACTGTTTTTGAGATCAAGAGAGAGAATTTATTTGTTAGTTGAAGTTCATGTCTGTATTTTTCAATTTCTAACTATAAGTGGGTACCTTGAAGGAATGACAAATGTTTTTAAATAGTTAACCTTTACTTTCTAAATAGAAATAATATTTATATTATGATAAAAGAAGAGATTATCATTATGCATTGTTTTTCCTTTTCATGCGTTATCAGGTATCATCCGGACTTGAAAGAGGAGGATTTACTTTCCAAGGTGACATACATGGAAAAGATTTTGGGAAGTTCAAGCTGGAAAGGCAAGGTACACTCTGCACTTACGTTGTTTTTCAAAGCATAAATCAGGTTGGCCTTCAGATGATTAAGCTGAGTGTGACGGAAAGGTCATGACTCTGAAAGAAACAGAAACAAAAATGATGGGAAAGACTCACATATTTTACAGCTGGATGAAAAAAACCCTTCTTTTGAATAGCAAAATAGACAATATCAGCTGCAATAAATATGCCAGACATGGAATTAATATACAAAGAGATATTTTGAAATAAGGGAAAAAAGCAAAGATGAAACACAATTAAAGAATAAACTACATTACCTTAAGAAAATTATAAGACGAACTAAAATGTCCAACAAATATGAAAAGATCTTTAACTTCAAAAATATGTATTATGACAACAAAGATCATTTTTAGCTATGAGAATGTCAAGAGTTTCTTAAAAATGGTTTGGGGTGGACAGTAGAAACAGGCACCTGGGTGTTCATTTTTTGGTGGGTGTATGAGTAGATGTGTGCAATTTGACGGTATTCTTTCATCGACAGTTCTATCCCTAACATTTTTAATCAGACAAGAGTGACCATTATTTTTTGCATATTCAGGTATGTCTACAGCAGGACTACTTTAAATAGTTGAAATTAGAAATAATCTGTGTATCTCACACATCTATCATAAATAAATGGCTTACATCAATAATTTTATACAATGTGTTACCTTAAAGAGAAAACAATTTAATTCAGTATATTTCATTAAAGAAACAAAGATAACATATTGATGTGGAAAGGTGTTCCCGACTTAGTTACGAGAAAAAAGTTTGCTCTAGACAGACAGACGGGGCAAATATGCCTGTCTTCCTTCCTTATCTCTTTCTCAAATACTTGATTACGTCTCAGTAATCCGACAAGAAAAATGTATGAAAAACAATCGCTAGATGTGAAGCTTACCTCATCTACGTGCTAGTTCTGTAATCTAGGATGAATTATAATATTCTTGAGCCTGTTTCTTCATCTGAAATCTCAGTACAGAAGTCAGTTCCTGGTTGCTGTGAAGATTAAGAGTCAATATGAGGGTTTGCTTTGTGCTAAAGCTCTTTTCACACATGTCTTTACTTGTGTTGCTATTAACACAGATGAGAAGATTCTTTTTTTTTGTAATGAGATGAGCACCGCATTTCTCCTGAATAGTTATCAACTACTTTATACTTTACTTACGGAATTCTACTAACATTAATTTTATAGAGAGGAATATTGCTATGTAGGATATGATGCCAGAACAACCTGTCAGAGGAACACGAGTGTAATATTTGGTGATGATTGTCACTGATGAATTCATTTCATAAAACTTTTATCGGGGACTTCCCTGGTGGCACAGTGGATAAGACTCCACGCTTCCAGTGCAGGGGGCCTGGGTTTGATCCCTGGTCAGGGAACTAGATCCCACATGCATGCTGCAAGTAAAAGTTCGCATGCCACAACTAAGGAGACCTGGAGCCGCAACTAAGGAGCCTGACTGCCACAACTAAGGCCTGGTGCAACCAAGTAAATAAATACATAAATATTAAAAAGAAAACTTTTATCAATATACCAGGGGATTCCAAAGGAAATATATTCCAACCTGTAAAATATCATGCTTAAAAAACAAAAAACTTGACCAAAAGGGACATTTAATCATAAAATACTCTAAATCCACCTTTCCAAGCTAAGAACTTTTAAATAGAAGAGCTTTAACTTATAATGTCTGCGATGGCTGAGATGATTTTTTAAATGGGGTTATATTATTTTGAGATAATGAAATAGACCAACACTAATGATGGGTAAAGTTTTCTTTTGCTCTGAGCCAAACCCTGTAGTTATTTGCCCTCCTTTCTCTCTGATGCACACGCTCTAGTAATTTTGTCTAAAGGCACCCCAGCAAGCTGTGCAGGATACTCTGTGGATGTCTGCATTTACTCATCCAATGAGCCTGACCCAAACCGTCACTTTGCTGTTGCAAATTTTCTTTGCATTGCCCCATTTCTTTTTAATCTAACAAAATAACAGCTTGCTTTAACAAGTAATCTTTCTTCTCGTGTGATGATGAGCTTATTGTCAGGAAAAACAATTTGCCTCACAAAATAATTTGAATCACAAGCGAGTCTCCCATTCAACTAATTAGAAACGTCTATGTTTAAGTAATACTTCAACAACAACCGTTCATTTAAGAATTACAGCTACACTCTGTTTTTATGGTTAAAAATAAACAACCTCTTAATTGTCTCCAGTCAGTAGATAAACTGGAAAAAAATGTGATTATCATTAACCGGACACTAAACCAAGTTAGTTTGAAAGACAACTAACTCTGATGCAAAAACTTGTGTAAGAAACTGAAAAATAAATTGGTTTTCCCATTAAAATTGAATCCCCTCCCCCAAATATACAAAATCAGGAGGGGAGAAGGTGCAAGCCATGTATCTAACAAGGAACTTGTGTCCAGAATGTATAAACCCTTACGGCTAAACAGTACATAGGCAAATAACCTAACTAAAACATTGGCAACGAATTTAAATAGGCATTTCAACAAAGACATAAAAATGACCAATAAGCAAATGAAAAGATCCTGAACATCATTAATCATTAGGGAGACACAAATCAAAACCACTTCACACCCACCAGGATGGCTCGGATCATGAAGACAAGAAACCAGTGGAGGCAAAGCTGTGCAGAAACTGGAGCGCTCGTACTTTGCTGATGGGAAAGTACTGATAAAAATGGTGCAGCTGCTGTGGAAAACAGCCTGGTAGTTCAAGTAGGTAAAACATGGCGTAACCACAAGATTCAGCAGTTCCACTCCAACATGTATAGGCAACAGAACTAAAAACATGTCCACACACAAATTAGTACACGAATGTTTATACCAGCGTTTTTCCTAATTGTCCAAATGTAGAAACAACCCAAATGTCCATCAACTAATGAATGGAGCAACAAAATGTGGTGCATCCACCCAATGGAATATTATCTTGAAAACATTACGCTAAGTAAGAGAAGCCATTCACCAGAAAACACCTATTGTATGATTGCATTTATATGCTGTATGCAGAACAGGTGAATGTATATAGACAGAGAGTGGGTGAGTGGTTGCCTAAAGCTGAGGCTGGGGTACGGAGGGTGAGGGATGACTGTAAGGGTACCACTTTCTTTCAGGGGAGGCAGCAGTGTTCTCATGTAGATTGTGGTGATCCTTGTGGCACCAAAACCCCCAAGTTTTAATAGTAAAAGACCCCTTGCATTGTATGTATGCATTAAAAGGGTGAATTCTGCAGTATGTGAATTTCTTTCAATAATGCTCTTTAAAAAAACTGAATGGCCCAGCCTATAATGTGAAAAGATGCTCACCTGCATTCTTAAGAAATGGAACTGAGAAAATAACTACACGCTGTGTTTGGTTTATTAGCGAGTAGTGATAATAATAGGGAAGGAGGGGGCAATGGAAGGAAAGGAGGGAGGTGGAGAGGGAAGGGGAAGGAGGGTGGCAGGTAGATGGGGTACAGCCATCCAGGTGCCTCCTAAGACAGGAGTTGGAGTGAAACTGGGACCCCACTTTGGAGAGCAAGTAGGGAAGACTTAGCAACACTACAAGTTACACATTCTGCTAGGCAGTGATTCTACTGCTTAGAATTTATCCTGTATATTCAGACTTCTGCTGACGTATCGCTGTAGAAAAAGAATTTCATGGCGGCGTCATAGAAAAAGACCTAGAAATGGCCTAAACGTTCTTCAACAGTAGACTGGCTAAATAAATTCTGGCATAGCCAATTAATGGAATGCTGCACACGTGAAAACAATTAAATTCATATGCACAGATGGAAGAAACTCACGAATATATGGTTAAGTTTAAAAAGCCAAATACAAAAAATGTAAATAGTATCGTCATATTTTAGGAAAGTAAGAAAAGAGAATCATATATATTAACAGTACATTGTGAAAAGGACACTAAAACAAAAACAAAAGCAAAAACAAAAACGTCGTCAATCATAAAGAGGAAAACTAGTGTAAAAGGGCAAGGAGTGACCCTTTATTTCCATCGTCTTTATAGTATTTGTTTCGATATCCGCTTATGCCATTTTAATTAATATCATGTGCATGCATTACCCTTTAAATTATTAAAACACAGGTAAATAATTGAAATTAACTAGGAGCTCCAGACAGCATAATAATATCAGAGTAAAGTCAGGAGTTTAATTCACAAAGACCTTTTATGTTGCCCTGTGTTATGATGTGAGGTCTCCTGTGGCAGGTCCATTATCCAGGATTTTATTAACTGGAAGTCTGCTATCTAATATGGCCAAAAATGTATAGTCTTATTTGCAGATAACAGAAAATAGCCTTGGTTAATTTAAGCAGGCTACAAATTTATTAGAATGAGGCAAAGAGATGCACAGAATTATAAACACTGGGAGAATGAGCCATGGTAATTTATGGAAACCATCGGATGTTGAACTACTCCAAAGACAGTACCATTTTTTCATTTCTCAAATATATATTGAGCAACAGTTGTGTTCTAGGTTCTACTGTAGGCACCGGGCACTCAAGAGGAAAGCTGGCCAAAAAACTGCCCTGGCGTAGTGCAACTTACATTCTAGTAAATGTGGGTCCTGGGAAACTTTTGCTACGTGCCACGCATTGTTCTAAGTAGTGGAGATCTGACGTTTAACTCTCACGACAAAACCATGGAGTTGGAGCCCTTTGAGCAGCACCGCGTTTCTCCCTGCTGGACAGCGCCACCCCTGGTGGCAGTGTGTTTCTGCTGCGCGCTGCCCCAGGACTGGCCGGTGGTAGCTGGAAGCACCACCAGGAAGCACTTGATGGGGTCCCCAGGGCTCTAGCCCCACCCCACCCCAGCCTCACCACAGCCTCAGGACCCAATTCTAAACTGTCTTAGGAGCCTCTGCATCACTCGTGCCAAACTCGATGCCTGGGGGCCGCGGGGAGCTTCCCATTGGCTTAACGCTGCTCACATGCCCATCACCTGGATGCTGAGATTGAGGAGAACCAGTATGTGGCGTTTTCCCCTTGCATGGCAGCTGGTGAATGCATCTGGAAATGAAAAATTAAATCTGATTCATATGTGCCGATACAGAAGGATCGCCAAAAGATATGGTTAATTTACAAAGTGCCAACATCCAGGATAAAATGCATTTATATTAGACCTGAAGGTGGCAGGGAGTAGCATAATCCTGCACCTGTTGAAGGAGATGACAAATATATTATTTTTAGGTTTTTATTTGAAAATTCAAGACTGTTCTTTAAAAGGCTGTTTAATTATTTTAAATATTTGATTGTTTCTTTGTATCTGTGGTTTGTAAAAAAAAAAAGTAAGAAACAAGAAACATCCCGTAAGTTCTGGAAATATACTTCTAAAACAAGGTCAGCTTCTTTCTAACAATTCTGCTGTATTCAGATGACCCCAATCATAATTGATCACAAGCGTGCATTGAGTGGTTCCATGCAAGTAAGCCAAATACATTTCAAATTGCAGTTTATAAGTAAATTCTTCAAGAATCAACTGCATTATTTGGCAATAATAAATGCTTTCTGATTAGAATTTTTAATGTTTGCATCTTTCTCAATGCCGTGCATATATCTGCCATGGCACAGATACGGAGCGTTAATGATTATATCGCCTTCGTGATATTTGAGATGTTTACACCTGCCTTCCCTTCTAATTGACAGAAATCATATTTTTGTGTCCTCATAGAAGCCTGCTTCATAACACCGAGTTGCATTCTTTGATCATTTCTAAACTCTGTAGTGAATTTTGGAATCTACCCAAATAAAGGGAGATGGCACCCTGATGCTCACCTATGATGAGTGTGACGCCCTCTTTATAGAGACCTGGGCTCTTTATGTAACTTCAGTGGCACATCTTGCTGAGGCTGTGTCTTAGAGCAGGAAGCAACAGCAGGCACTGCCCGTCCCGTAGAGAGACACGGCCGCGCGCACGCGGTGTCCGCAGCCCCGGGGGAGGTCGGGCGACTGCGCCTTTGCCCCGCGCAGTGCGGACGCGAGCCTCTCCCGGCGTCGCTGCGCGTCAGCGAGCGGGAAGCGGGCTTCGCGTCCTCGCCATCGGGAAGGTGGGCTTCCGGAAGGGAGCCCCGGCGGGTCCCCCGCACCCGCTCGCCGTGTGCACGCGCTCCCACGCCCGCCGCAGAGCGCCCCGGTCAGGCTCGGGGCCCAACTGCAGGGTAAAAGCTGCTCTCTCTTCCAGGCGCCCGAAGCTCGGCTCCAGACCCCGCGCGCCCCCAGCGCGGCGCCAGCAGCGGCTCCGTCGCGGCCGCCATCCTGGCCCCGCTCTCCGCGCTCGTTCTCTCCGGGCTCGCGTTTCACCTCCACAAGCACAGGTAACGTGGCGACACCCCGCTCGCGGGCGTCGCGGCTCCTCCTGAGGCCCTGCGGCCCTGACAGCTCGTCCCCCCCCTTGCCTCTCGCCCGCAGAGCGAGGCCGAAGGTCCAGTACAACGGCTACGCCGGCCACGAGAGCAGCAACGGGCAGGCCTCCTTCGAGAACCCCATGTACGACACGAACTTGAAGCCCACCGAGGCCAAGGCCGTGCGCTTCGACACGACCCTGAACACGGTGTGCACCGTGGTGTAGCGCTCGGGCCGGCCGCCCATAGCCACTCCTCCGACGCGGACGGCAGGGACCACAGGGGCCACAGGGCCTCCCTCACCCCGCTCCCCCGCCGCCGACGGACCCCGTCCAGGGAGCGGTCCCCGGCCTCCCCTCCCCGGCGGCCTCCGGGCGCGGTGACAGACGGTAGCACCGCGGTATGGGTTTGGTTTGTTTTTCTCAATCCCCATGAATACGAATATTCTGGAGAAAAAAAAAAAAAAAGCCCTCTTGAAGAAGACCCCTTTCTGGTAGCCGCACACACCTGCAGACGCTTCACGCCGTCCCTGCGGAGACCGGACGAGCTTCGAGGGACCCGCAGCTCACCTCGGGGTCCATCCCCAGGGCCATCTGCAAATTTCCCACTCAGCTGTTCTCTTGCAGAAGTTTTGATGCACAATTTTTTGCACTAGTGTGTTCTGAATGACTAAGATTCTGATAAATAAACTATTCACACGGGGTTTCCACACACTCTCCATTGTATATACGCTGTCAAGCTAAGCATTCCACCCGCAGGGTTTAGTTGGCGCGTTAGAAAAAGAAAACACAGCCCCAGATGCGGCACAGGTTTTAAAAGGAAAAAGAGTATTGAAGAGATTTATTTTATTATTGCTTTCTTTTAGCTTCATAGATGTGCTGAGTCCACTGAAAATGTCCGATGAGGAAAAAAAGAGGCCTTTTTATTTCCCACGTGTTTTCTTTAGTCCTGTCACCTCCCGTGATCGTCGCTCTCACGCTACTTCCGAGCAGGTTTGCAGCATGTCCTATTTGCCGTGTACAGATGTGAATAGTAATTTATTTTAGTCGCTCACACTCAGAACCTGTGGGTTTTGGCTCACAGCACGGTCTTCCCTTGCGCATTGTGATTTTTTCCTTTCGCTGCCATCACTGTCTGTCATCGCGTTGAAGGATAGTGAACCACAGTAGCCCCGGAATGTAGTGGAAAAGGTTCAGGATCAAAATATCAAGTGTTCCTTTAGAGGCAAGGGAAAGTCACACCCACTCTTCTTTCCTGATGACATAATTTATGTATTACTTAGTCTTTTGTTTCATGCTTTATTATTCCAGATGGAAAGAAAATTTCAGTGACTTCAAGTTTAAAATTCATCATAGGTAAATTATGAATTGCAGTATAAATAAAATAGGTGTGATTCCCCCCACGTGGATAAAATCCAAACACGAAGTAGAAGATGCGACAATGAGAATTCAAAAGTGAAAAACAAAAAAAGATAATAGCTCATTCCTTCAGAAGTTTCGATCTGAACATTTTAGTCGCTCTCACCCACTGGGTGCTCACCGTTCTGTTGCCTGTTTGAAGGGGCACAGCCGTCAGGAGGCACGGCCAACCTCCTCTGGTTCCCCCGGCCTTTCACACCCCACAGCGTTGAACTCCAGGGTATTATGCTGAGTTCTCTGCTCCTTTTCCTCCGGCCAGCCTGGCCACAGGACCGAGATCTGTCTTGCAGCCTGGAGTCCTTATGGCTGTTTCTCCTTAGACCAGATGAGGCCAGCCAGAGCCAGGCTCCTAGCACACCCAGGGAGCCGAAAGAAAGAGGAAACGGGAGGAGGTTTGCGCCTCTTTGTGTGCAGGGGAGAACAGGGTTACCGTACATACGAGGTGTATATATATACATACATATAAATATAATATCGTGTACATATGCGGTTTGACTCATTCAAACTAGGTGCAAAATGCTGACTTCAGAGTCTGAATTAATGTCTCTCCACATCCCCGACCTGCTTGCTGGTCAACGACGTTACGAAACCCTGAAACAACAGGACATACGTACATACCAGAAACCACAGATCAGATTAAACATGACTCTCCTTTGTGTGCAAAGTCAGAGTGTCCTCAGTTGCCAGTTGGGAGCATGTTATTTAAAAAAAAGAACACTCCATGAAATTTCCTTGCGAGAATTCTGCCTAGTTTCTTCCCAGGGTGTGTGCAGTGTTAATCAGATTCCTGTGAGGTGTTGGAGGGTCCTGTTCAAGCCGTCGGCAAGTGCGCTCTCTGGGTTCGGGCTGGAAGATTCTTTCCAGAAGCAGCCGGAGTGCGTGGAGCGCAGGAGCCCCTCTGACAGGTTCTGTGGCTTCAGAGCTGTTCAAACTGCTGCTTGTCCCACACATCTTGCCTTTCTTCAGGCTAGCTGCAATAATTTTTTTCTCCTGTAAAATATTTTGTAAACAACCACAGAAAAAGCTACTATAAAAAAGGGGAAAGAGCGCTGGCATTACGATCAGGAAAACCATCGTCACCCCCCATCCGTCCGTCTCGCCACCCCCCCACATGCTGCTGACATGAAGTAGGTGCAAACGACCTTTTTGTACAGAGATATATTTTTTATGAAGAATTTGTAAAATTATTAAATATGCTGTAATTTTTTGATTAATGTAGGTAACTTGTTAAAAAATAAATGTTTTTACAATACAAAACTGTAATTTTCCCAATAATGTACAATGTACCATCTCTAGCTGACGTTCAGTTCTGATCCTATTACACATGTATTAATATTAAAGTGACCTGTTAAAATGAACAGTATCCTTTTTGTCAAAAAAAAATTATACAGAGAGTGTAATATAGCCTGTGCAATGCCACCTATCTTTAAAGCCAATCAGAGTTCTAATTAAATATTTAATTTTAGATTTCTATTTTTCAGTGTGAATTTATTTTATCTTTAATAGGTGCATGCGAGTCTCTGGAAGGGAAGGAAGAGAATGAACATGTCCTTGATGGGCTTTCACTTTATTTAGAACAAGGGCCGATGTTTTCCCAAGACACAGCGTCACTGTCATGGTTAATAAATAGCACATTTACGAAAAGCCGTGATACAGAGAACAGCAACGTGAAAACTGACAGGATTCTTGACAGTTTTTGCCTTAAAAGTCAATGAGAGCTTTTAGTTCCCTCCAACCCAAAATCAAGCCTAAATTTTTATGATAAAAAAAAATTGGGGGCTTCCCTGGTGGCACAGCGGTTAAGAATCCGCCTGCCAATGCAGGGTACGTGGGTTTGAGCCCTGGCCCAGGAAGATCCCACATGCCGCGGAGCAACTAAGCCCGTGCACCACAACTACTGAGCCTGTGCTCTAGAGCCCACGAGCCACAACTACGGAAGCCTGCGCTCTAGGGCCCATGAGCCATACCTACTGAGCCTGTGCTCTAGAGCCCACGAGCCACAACTACGGAAGCCTGCGCTCTAGGGCCCATGAGCCATACCTACTGAGCCTGTGCTCTAGAGCCCATGAGCCACAACTACTGAAGCCCACGCTTTAAGGCCCGTGAGCCACAACTACTGAGCCTGTGCTCTAGAGCCCACGAGCCACAACTACTGAAGCCCACACACCTAGAGCCCGTGCTCCGCAACAAGAGAAGCCACTGTAATGAGAAGCCCGCACACGGCAATGAAGAGTAGCCCCTGCTCGCTGCAACTAGAGAAAGCCTATGTGCAGCAACGAAGACCCAATGCAGCCAAAAATAAATAAATTTAAACAAAAAAATTGGGAGTTCTTTTTGTAAGCCTTCACCACACTGAAAATGCCATGTAAGAAAATTATAGACACATTTTACGGAACATTTCAAGAGTCACGAGTGAAGAAGGCTCAGAGCATCACCTGTCATAGCACCTTTAGAGGTCAGAGCCAGCTCCCCACTCACTGCTGGGCTGAGAGAAACAGTGCTTTCCGAGTCCCTAGTGGCCCGTCAGGCGGGACGTCTTGCAGTTAAGCAGAATGATACACTAATTTTCCTGAGAATCAAATTATTACAAAGTAAAAAACAACCAATAAACAAACCAAAAAAATAGCCCCAGCGTGGTATCCAAGTAACAGTTTTGACATCCAACCTAAGGTCTGGGTCTCGGTGGACCAGCGGATGCCTTTAAATGCCAAGGATTAGGACCTACTACGCAGCAGACACAGCTCTAGACGCCCGACATACATTCAACGTAATCTAGCAAAGTAGGTTTTACGACCTTGATTTTATAGATGACGAAGCAGAAATGCAGAGACATTAGTGACGTTACCCAAGTATGCACAGCTCAGCAACGCTGCTATTAGAGGGCAGTTTTCCCTTGCTTTAACATTCTTTTTCACCAAAAAATCGTGATTAAATTCATCAGTGTTCCCTTCTTCTGCAATTAAAAATGTTGTCACTCTAACTGTAAATATATTTTTTGTTGCATCTGGTAAACAGTGACCACAAGTTAAGAAATTCAGGAGAAATAAATACTGCGTATGATCAGCTGTAATATCCCCCAGCACTGCTCCTATGGGATACATTTGGGAGCGCTACAATTAGCCTGTGTGTTAGCCTAACACACTGACAGCACGTGAGAGTTTACTCCTCACTGACCCCTGCCTCGGGGTGCATCTTGAAGACTGACCGGGAATTAATGAGTCGCCTGTGTCTGGAGGGTTTGGGATGTGGCCGCCCGTCCAGCACCGAGGAGGTCCTCCCACAGCCGCTGAATCTGAGCCAGCTGTGGGGCTCGCACACTCGTTCTGGCGCCCACTACCTAGTGCTGCGGCCCTTCGGCCCCAGCCGTGGCTCCTGGCAGCACTGGATAAAACCTGACTTGCTCCTTGTCTGGGCTGGACAGCTTTCACTGGACGACAGGGGGTCTCACTGAGGCAAAGGAGCCCAGAACAGCAGCGCCCGCCTCTCCGGACAGTCACTGTTTGTGGAACCCGGCCCGGGGCCCTTTTCGCCTGACAGCAGAGCCCAGCGACCCCCGGGAACGCCCTCCCATGACCGTCATTTTGTGGGGTGTCAGCGCAGTTCCCCCGCCTCCCTGAGCCAGGACCCCCCTCGCGGGGGCTGGAGCCTTAAGGGGCGTGAGGCAAGCCCGGGACACGTGTGCCCGCTCTGCCGGGTCCCCCAGCATCCCCCCAGCATCCATCCTCCCAGGATCCCAGCCGTCACTCCTCTCCGCCGCTTCCTCCCCAGGGCCAGGCGCTGGGCCGTTTTCTTGATCCTGGGCCCACCCCACACCTTTCTGAAATTCCTTTTCTGTTTTCTTCAAGTCAGTCACGCTCGGTGCTTCCACCGCTGTGCAGGAAGGCGGCGGACGTAACTACAGTGGCACAGATTGAGAAGGCGCCTCCCTCTGACCCACCCTCGGGGCTCAGCCCCCGGCTGCCGTGGACTCCTCCGGGCTCCAGGTCTCGGGATGGACACAGCTTCCAGGGAGGCCGGGCGGGTGTTGCTAAGCGCAGCGCCTCTCGCCGAATGGAATCAACCCCCTGCAGCTGCGTCCCGGCCTTTGCGCGCAGGTGGCAACCAGAGAGACGGTGGCCTGTAGCTTCGTCGAGTGCAGGCTCCACCAAGGGTCACAAGGCAGCCACTGGGAGGCTCTTCATTACGGAGGCACTGGGGTCGAAAGGGCAGCGCGCGGTCTGCAGCACTGCGCGGGAGGCCTGGCTGAGTTTGTGCACAGGGTCGCACAGGGCCCCTACCTACCGGCCACGGGGTCCAGAACTCCGGGGCTTATTCATCCCGCGAGACGGAGACCTCGCGCACTTGACCCCGGCTCGCCGTCTCCCCCGCGCCCGCACCCACGGTCCTCCCGGCCGGAGCGAAGGAGGTTTGCCCGCGGGGGTCAGAGGAGGGGGGCCCCGGGCGCGCAGTCGGGTCCCGGGTGCCCGCTCCCTGCTGGCACCCAAGCCCAGCAACTCTGATCGGACGCGGCCGTGGCTTCCCCTCTTCCGTCTCAGAGAAATGCTGTCTGCAGCCCAATGTTTCCATCAGCAACACAGAGCTAGGTGACTTGATCGGAGTTTCGTCGATTTAGCCACAGTGGCTAGTTTTGTTTGTTTTGGTTTGGTTTTCCGGGGAGAGGGGGGCAGATGGATCTGGAGCCCGTGGGCTTTGTGGGGCGGGCAGAGCGTTTTGCCCCGCGAGGTCCTGCTGGCCTCCGGCCACCTGACCGTCCTCCCTCGGCCTTCGCGGCTCTGAGACCCCAGGGCCGGTCTGTCTTCTGTCTCCTCATCGCCCGCCCGGGGCGGCGGAGCCCAGGGCGGGGCCCTCACCTGCTGCGGGAGCGCAGCGGACCTCAGGCCTCAGGCAGAGGCAAGGCGGCTCCAGCGGAGCTGGGCCGAGGCGCGGTGCCGAGGCGCGCGCCGGGGTCCCTGGAGCATCAATGCACGCTGCTTCTCTCAGGCGCAGAGGAATGGCTTTCCAGAGCACGCTCAACAAATGAATAATTAAAATATCAATTTTATCCGACTTTTTACTTGCTTGGTAAAAGTAAAAAGAGTTTGGAAATACAATGTATTGGGGAAGGTGGATGTAGTAACTAGATCTTCTTACACTTTATTGGTAGGAATTTAAATTAAGACCTTACAGGATCAATTGGGGAACTAGTCGGTCCTAAATATTCTCACCCCAGAAAAGAAATGGTAATTATGTGACATGACACTTGGCACGGTGGTGATCATTTTGCAATAATTTATCAAATCAACAGGTCCTACGGCTTAAATTTACACAATGTTTACGTCAATTGTATCTCAATAAAGCTTAAAAAATTCTCTTCGGGGAACAATTCCACTCTAAGTAACGTATCATGATACAATATGCTCTGAGGACGAGGGGCATGTGTATGCTCCAGCCCTGTTCCTGAGAGTGAAATACTGGCAATAACGTAAAAAAGCCACTGGTAGAGGAGAGATTAAATACGGCACAACTCAATGATGGAATACAACGCAGTTAGATAAAGAAGAAGGCAATTTAAGGTGTATTGATATCTAATGATGTACAAGATTCATTTAAAGTGAAAAAGTATCACGCAGAGCTGGGTTTATGATACACTTGGATGTGTGCCCGCAGACGCTCTGAAGAGTATTTAAGAAACGGCAGCAGTGGATTTCTCTGCCAGGGAATCTGAGGGAACGAGGGGGAGGTAAGGAAGAGGTACATCTCACTCCCTGCAGCTTTCTAACCTTCGAACGTGTATGTGCTGCCTACTCAAACAATTGAATACATTTTCCTCAATTAAATAAAAATAAACGCATAAGCTGTTGCTAGACTCCTGTTCCTGCCTCCCATGATTTGATCGCCAATATAGGAAGAGCGATAATCCTGGTCTTAAACCTGGAACCTCCTGTCAAAGCGTTCATCACGGGGACTCACTCACCACAGAGGAGCGAGAGCCTGGGTCCAGCAATGTTCCCCAGATGGTCAGCCTTTCTCCTCCAGTGTTGCTGGAAGTTCATGGTCATTAAAAAGTCCGGCTTAACTGTTATTTTCTCTCCATGACATGGTGTATACTGGAATATTCAAGACAGTACTAGAAAGAAAATTTAAAACAAAAAAAAGATTGTCAACAACAGCTACTAGAAGCCGAAGTTGGGCCAGTTAAAAATGTGAAGAAATACTCCATATTCAAAGTTTGTTCTCCATGGGATATGAATGCATCTTATCCCAGATAACTGTCCTGGCTAGACACGACTCACTCTGAGCAACTCTTTAGAGCAGATAACTTCAGTATCTGTGAAGTTTATAAAATCCACTCATTTGACAAGTTTTTATGGAGCATTTACTAAATATTAAAACTTAGGTTTGGATAGCTCAACATAAAACAAGCAGAGGCCAGGCTCCTTAGAAAATTACAGTCCAAGCAGAGGCAGTTACATAAACAAATAGTTACAGTAAAGTACGGTCCATGCATTTTTCTGTACTTGCACAGAGTAATGCATTAGAGGACCAATGGGAAGGGATGCCTAAATATCTCTGGAGGCAGAACAGGGGGCAGATTATTAAGGAAAACTTCCCCAGGAGCTGTGCCTATTAATGGAGCCCTTCTGTTAGAATCCTAGTGTCCCTGTGCCTCCTTAGTAGATGAATGATACTAGTGTCCCATTAGCATCAATATTCCACCTCTATTGGCTCAGTGGCTCCCCCTGCAACTTTTCAGTTTGTTAGTCCTAAAAAAATACAGCCCCTATCTATTTTGGGCCTCCCTAGAGCTTGCCTTACACGTGTTTCCAAGGTCTTCCATTTCACGTGTTCTGTGATGTTTCTTTACTCCTGCTGTTCGTCAGTGATTCATCTAAGGAAAGGGAGCTTCTCTCAACATGCTTGCCCTTGACCTCCTGACTGCAGACTGGCTGCCATTGCTCCAGTCATTACAGCCATGTTAGGCAGGGAGTTCAAATGTGTGAGGTAAAGAAAAGCTGACACCAGCCCTCTTTTGTATCAAGAAAGGCAACAATTTCACAAAGCATCCCATCTCCCCCACCACCTCCAACAAACTTCCATTTTCATCTCATGACCTAGAATCTGGCCACAAGCCACCCACAGATGCAAAGGAAGCTGGAAAAATAGACCACAGGAACTTCCAATAACATTAAGCCTCATCACCTGGGGATCGGTCAGCAAGTCCCCAATGACAATGTGTGTTTTGATGGTAACAAAAATAAGGAAAATAAATTGCTTTAAGACATTTTTTTCCCCTTTGATAATAAATAAAGGATCCCACAAGTTTACCCCTCTAAATAGAAATCAGACTCTAAGACTTAGTCGTGGGGATCAAGTCTCACTCACTTAGCAATTTTGCATCATTGTAGGATCTCATGATGCATTTTACTTCTCTCTAGCCCACCTTCCCCCACATTTTTTGATAATTCGAGGCTTTAAAACAAAACGACACAGACAAAAATAAGCTTATGAATACATGCACTAATCTAGAGAAATTTCTTTATGGGTAGTGTAGCAGTAGTTCAGTAGTGTCCCACCACTGGACAGAATGTACATAAATAAGATTTTAGTGGGAAAATGATTTACACTGAAGTTACCTTTTCTTATTGTTCTGGGGAAATTGTGTGTGTGTGTGTGTGTGTGTGTGTGTGTGTTTAAAAGACTTAAGCAGATGTTTTCAAAAAGAAGAGTGGCAGCATTATAATAGTGCAAGCCTCTGTGAACATGTAAATGTGTTGGCACACAGCTTTTATTACTCAGAGAGAAATTTAACGGCTTATGGAAAAATCAAATATACGTTGTTCTAGCTGTCAAATCAACTTCAGACGTAGTCACATAGCTTCCTACGTATTTGTTTTGAGTTACAGGTAGAAAAACGAATTCTCTTTCTCTTATTACTGTGTTTGAGTCATAGATTCTAGTGGCAAATCTGAAATAAAAAGTAGACCTGAGCTTTAGAGCTTTGTATCCATTTTATTCAAATGCCTGTTGAAATTTTTCAGAAACAATAGTCGAATATATATTTATGCTTTAAGGCATTATTCACACCCAAGCAATATTTAGCTGGTGATGTCTGTAAAATTAAACTCATTATGTAAGAAAGGCATAGACTATTTATGAAATGCATTTGCATTAACTACTAACCATGGAAGGGAAGAAAAGTTTATCGTTTTAAACAGAATGTGACAGAAACAGTGTGGCAGTAATATAACTGCAAGTTAATACACTGAAGTGCTACTGTAAAGCAGGTCAATAAGAAAAGACAATCAGCCTGTTTCCCAAAGCTGGTGAGGCTACAGTAAAACTGACATGTCTCCATATGTATGTAATTTGGAATATAGTTTGGTGATGTGGATCAGTACTCTTTATGGTGTTGATATAACTTGACCTGTTGACATTATGGATGAAACCAAATCCTGAAAAATAAATCTGAAAGAAAACAAAACACAAGCCTATACACTAGATAGGTAGGTATCAATATAATAGATGGATACACGTGTATATTTGTAAATGGCTAAATGGCAAAGATAAATGAAATAAATATTTGAGAGCAGAAAACTGTCACATTACTTAAAGTGAAATTTGAGAAATACTATACAGCCGTTAAAAACATTAAATAAAGACCCCATAGCATCATAATGTGGTTAAGAGGCACTGTGAAATTTAGAACGGGTTTATGCAGTAATTGTAACTGGAAAGTCATCGCATGACACAAGTATAGACCAGAAAAAGCAGGAACTAGAGGCTTGCTTGTCTTATTTGAGGGAAGCAGATTATGGATGTTTTTATTTCCTTCTTAAATATTTCACTGGGTTTTCTGTAATGTTGTGTGTGTGTGTGTGTGTGTGTGTGAATGTTTATTTTTTTAATTAACTTTTTTTTAGCAGTCATGTTGCTTTATCTTTTTTTCTTTTATTTATTTTTTTATACAGCAGGTTCTCATTAGTCATCAATCTCATACACATCAGTGTATACAGGTCAATCCCAATCGCCCAATTCATCACACCATCACCCCACCCCCATTCATCTATTGAGATGATCATACGGTTTTTATTCTTCAATTTTTTAATATGGTGTATCACATTGATTGATTTGCGTATATTGAAGAATCCTTGCATCCCTGGGATAAATCCCACTTGATCATGGTGTATGATCCTTTTAATGTGTTGTTGGATTCTGTTTGCTAGTATTTTGTTGAGGATTTTTGCATCTATATTCATCAGTGATATTGGTCTGTAATTTTCTTTTTTTGTAGTATCTTTGTCTGGTTTTGGTATCAGGGTGATGGTGGCCTCATAGAATGAGTTTGGGAGTGTTCCTTCCTCTGCAATCTTTTGGAAGAGTTTGAGAAGGATGGGTGTTAGTTCTTCTCTAAATGTTTGACAGAATTCACCTGTGAAGCCATCTGGTCCTAGACTTTTGTTTGTTGGAAGATTTTAAATCACAGTTGCAATTTCATTACTTGTGATTGGTCTGTTCATATTTTCTACTCCTTCCTGGTTCAGTCTTGGAAGGTTATAGCTCTCTAAGAATTGTCCATTTCTTCCAGGTTGTCCATTATAGTGGCATAGAGTTGCTTGTAGTAGTCTCTTAGGATGCTTTGTATTTCTGCGGTGTCTGTTGTAACTTCTCCTTTTTCATTTCTAATTTTATTGATGTGAGTCCTCTCCCTCTTTTTCTGGATGAGTCTGGCTAATGGTTTATCAATTTTGTTTATCTTCTCAAAGAACCAGGTTTTAGTTTTATTGATCTTTGCTACTGTTTTCATTGTTTCTATTTATTTCTGCTCTGATCTTTATGATTTCTTTCCTTCTGCTAACTTTGGGTTTTGTTTGTTCTTCTTTCTCTAGTTCCTTTAGGTGTAAAGTTAGATTGTTTATTTGAGATTTTTCTTGTTTCTTGAGGTAGGCTTGTACTGCTATAAACTTCCCTCTTAGAACTGTTTTTGCTGCATCACATAGGTTTTAGATCGTTGTGTTTTCATTGTCATTTGTCTCTAGGTATTTTTTGATTTCTTCAGTGATCTCTTGGTTATTTAGTAACATACTGCTTAGCCTCCATGTGTTTGTGTTTTTTACTTTTTTTTCCTGTAATTGATTTCTAATCTCATAGCGTTTTGGTCAGAAAAGATGCTTGATATGATTTCAATTTTCTTAAACTTACTGAGGCTTGATTTGTGACCCAAGATGTGATCTATTCTGGAGAATGTTCCATGCACACTTGAGAAGAAAGTGTAATCTGCTGTTTTTGGATGGAATGTAATATAAATTGCTGTAATGTTTTAAGAATAAAAATGGGAAAATAAAATGTAGAAAATCAATGAAAAAGAGTGAAATGATAATCTTTTCCAATCACTAAATCTACTGATAACAACTGAAAATTTGGTTTCTTTGAAACAACTGAGTATGGAAGGTTCTTCTCTGTCCATATTAGAGTTGCCGATGGGAGGTTACAGATCCTCAGAGAAACGTGGTCCCAATTTACAATTACTTACCTTGTCACACTTCAATTGCACAAAGCTTATTTTTTTACAGTCTCGCTAATTTTTCAGTTCTAAGCAATTTTTATGTCATGATATGAACTCCCAATTAATATTTATATTTGGCCAACATTTCACATAAAAGAACTTAATCTTGGAGTACTATAATACTTTATAAAATAGTCTTACTGACTCTGATCTTTTCCAACTCTAGTGCACACCAGACGATGTCATTCATTTTGTCATTTTCCCACAGACACACTCATACCCATTACTCTAGTCTCTTCCTTGTTCTAGGCAACCTCTACACCTTGATCTCATTATTGCCTTTATATAATATTTCCCCATTATTCTCTAAAATGTGTCCTATTTTTGGTATAGAAATGGTGTTTGTAATCAGAAAATTTTGGATTTAAAACCCAGCTGTGCCACATAGTAGATTCATGATTTGGGAACATTACATATTTCACTAACCATAAATATTCTCATGTATAAAATGGGGGATAATAATGCATTCCATTCATGGATGTAATGAGAATTTAATGAGCAGCAGAAACTACTCAGAATTCAGAAACACCATTTTGGGGCATGCAAATTGGTACAATCTCTTCAGGGTATGATTTGACAATACCTATTTTTTAAAAAGGTGCATCGATTAGGTTAGACCAAGTTGGAGTAACAAATAGATTACGATTGCTATGTTTCAGTAAAACAGAAGTGTATTTCTTACTCACCAAGAGTCTGGGGCAAGTGTTCAGGTGAGAAGGGTTACCTTCCAGGTCACATTCTGGGACCCAGAGGGTGCCGGTTCAGCCACTATTCGGAACTGTCCTCCCAGATGAGAAACAGATTAGGGAAATGTGCATGGGAGGACTTTGAAGGACAGAACGGGAAGCAGAAAAATCACCCTACACTTTTCTCTGGAGAAAACTTAATCATGAGACCACAAATAACAGCAAAGGAGACTGAAATACTTAGTCTGACCCAAAAATGGGAGGAGTTTTGCAGACAGCTTGCTGTGTCTGCTACAGTCACCTGCCATAATAGAGACGCACGCAAACAAAGGTATTTACCCAAGAAAATATCCTGGTAATTTCTAACAGAAAAGAACTGAACCAATGTAACTATCCGTCAACAGGTGGCCAGTGAAATAAGTTACTGCACATTCATAAAATGGATTATTATGAAGCTAGTAAAAGAAAGAATGGATAGAGTATATTGTTTTAGCAGAAAGCTAAAAATGTTGTCTGTGGAAATAAAAATAAGAGGCAAAACAGTATAACATGCCCACATCATCTGTGTACATATGATTCAATAACAGGATGCCTTCTTTTTTTCCAGCTTTATTGAGATTTGACACTATACACATTTAAGGAGTACAATTTGATGATTTGATACACACACACACACACACACATATAGTGAAATCATTACCAAAATAAGATAATACCTCCCTCACCTCACCTCACATAATTACCATTTTTTTGTATGTGGTGAGAATATTTACCATCTATGTTCTTAGCAACTTTCATGTATGTAACGGTATTATTAACTACAGTCACCATGCCGTACATTAGATCCCGAGAACTTACTCATTTTATAATTGGAACTTCATGCCCTTTGAACATTTTCCCAGTTCCCCAACTAGCCATCCCTGGCTACATCATCATACTCTCTGTTTCTGTGAGTTTCTTTTTTAAGATTCCACATTAAATGAGATCATATTCTATCTGTCTTTCTCTGACTTCTTTCACTGAGCATAATGTCCTCAAGGTCCATCCATGTTGTTGCAATTGCAGGATTTCCTTGTTTTTATAGTTAAATAATATGCCATTATGTATATCCATCTGTCAGTGGACATTCAGGTTGTTCCCGCATCTTGGCTATTGTGAAGAGTGCTGCAATAAGTACAGGGTGCATTCTACTCTACAAGATAATGATTTGATGTCCTTGTGATATATATACTCAGAAAGGGGATCGCTGGATCATCTGGTAGTTCTAGTCTTAATTTTTTGAGGAACCTTCATACTGTTCTCCATAGTGGCCGCTCCCAGTTACGTTCCCAACAGTGCACAAGGGTTC
The DNA here is from genome assembly GCF_003031525.2 of Neophocaena asiaeorientalis asiaeorientalis. Taxonomy (NCBI): domain Eukaryota; kingdom Metazoa; phylum Chordata; class Mammalia; order Artiodactyla; family Phocoenidae; genus Neophocaena; species Neophocaena asiaeorientalis. Next base: position 941,895 of record NW_020175446.1, on the reverse strand, counting down.
CTTGTTCTCCACATCCTTGCCAACACTTGTTATTTCTTGTCATTTTTTTGGTTTTTTTGCGGTACTCGGGCCTCTCACCGCTGTGGCCTCTCCCGTTGCGGAGCACAGGCTCCAGACACGCAGGCTCAGCGGCCGTGGCTCACGGGCCCAGCTGCTCCGCGGCATGTGGGATCTTCCCGGACCGGGGCACGAACCCATGTCCCCTGTATCGGCAGGCAGACGCTCAACCACTGCGTCACCAGGGAAGCCCTTTCTTGTCGTTTTGATGATGGTCATTCCAGCGGGTGTGAGGTGATATCTCACTGTGGTTTTGATTTGCATTTCACTGATGATTAGTAATTTGACATCTTTTAATTTACCTGTTGGCTATTTGTATGCTTTGGAGAATGTCTCTTCTGGCCCTCTGCCCATTTTTAAAATAGGGTTATTAGGTTTTTTGTCAATGAGTTCTATGAGTCCCTTATATATTTTGGGTGCTAAGCCTTTAATGGAGATGTGATTTGGAGATATTTTCTCCCATAACATAGCCTGCTTTTTCGTTGTGTTGATGGTTTCCTGTGCAGTGCAGAGGCTTTTTAGTTTGATATAGGCTCATTTATTGATTTTGTTTGTGTTGCTTGTGCTTTCGATGCCATATCCAAAAAAATCATTGCCAAGACCCATGTCAGGGAGCTTTTTCCCTATGTTTTCTCCTAGGAGTTTTAAGGTTTCAGGTCTTGCATTTAAGGCTTCGATGCATTTTGAGTTAATTGTTGTGAGTGGTATAAGATAGGTGTCCAGTTTTATTCTTTTGGATGTGAGTATCCAGTTTTCCCTATAACATATGTTGAAGAATAACTTTCCCCACTGAGATTCTTGCTTGCCTTGTCAAATACTTGGCCCATGCACAGGGAAAAAAAGGGGGGGGAAATCTTTGGAAAACTTTTCTGCTCTTTATTTCTTAGAATTCTGAATTGTTGGCACAATGCCTTATGAAAATAACCTAATTAATTGCTTTCAGGGAGATTAGGTCTAGAAAGAAGCAATTCCTGTTGCTTGATTTGTGTCCCCAAATTTCCCTCAAATATTCCAGTGCAGTTGTCTCTAAAATTAACTGTGAATAAAATCAGAATTCTAGCAGTCTGTTGAGTAGCTGTGGAGTCTGAATGTATACGGTAAGACTTAGAGCTGGAACTGGGGACAGGAGGAAGGGAAGAATTATCACTGCAATAATTTTCTGAGCACCCAAGACACATGGCTGGTTGAGGGGAGGGGGGGACTGGGGGATTCTTCCTCAGCTCAGGCATTTCCTCCGTGCCTCCAGACATGTACATGTAGGATGAAATGTCATCCTCCGTAAATCAGTCCGGATTCAAGGGCTCAATTCAATGTACAGGAGAATAGTTCATCCGCAGAAAATGATAAAAGAAGGGATACGGGCATTTTGAAAGAGAGAGTTTTCATGTATGTATCTAAATCCCCATCGGACACCCCTAACTCTCAGACGATGGTGTTCTTATTGATATGCCAAACAAACAAATTAAAACAAAAGAACAGCAGCAGAAAACCTACTTCCTTAAATGGCTCAAAGATTTGCCAACCCCTAAAACTGGAACAGTTTACAGTGGAGTAAGTCTGTGATAAGAAATCGCTAGACTCTTTTGCCCACTGCGTTGGAAGGTGGGTGTCTGCATCTTGCGCCTCCCGTGAGGCCATTGTTTAGTCTATTCGGAGTTACCACGTCCAGTTCTGACAACTCGGTTTTGGAATAGCACCACCCCAAATTCGCAGTCTGCCTACCAGTTACACGTGATTTAATAACAGTCCACAAAGTGCTAATGCAATGAGAAGAGGCGAGTTTCTCAGCAAGCAGAGCAGCTGCGGCTGCCTTGGCAAAAGCCTTGACCAGCTGTCAACCAGGATGTCAACACTGCAGGGACCCAGGCCAAGGGAAAACATCAAGGTAAACACTCAGGAATCTTGGGCCTGAATTCTTTCTGTACCTGAACTGTAAGGGACTCTTCTACGGCATCACCAATAATTTGTGCTGACCTATCTGCTTTAGAGGGCCCCTGCCCTCAGAACAGTGATCAGCACAGCTCCCCTCAGGGAGAATGAAAAGCCCCAGGGGTCTTCCTTCCAGATTCTTTATAAGATCGCTCTGGAGAGACCCCACACCTCATGTCAATTTCCAAAGCCAATATTTAGGAATTTAGGGGCATGGTCAGTACAGGGCCATAGGAGACACTAATTCTGAGAAACCTTGCACTGATGAGATGATCCATTTTTATCAGAGGCCATTGAGGGGGGAATATTTACAGCAATGAAATCATAATGTCCTTGCAAACTGGACACGGGGAACCAAAGAAAATGCCACCCCTGTGATGGCTTTGTCATTGAGTTACTTGTGTACTGAGCTCGACTGATTCCAACCCTGGGAAGGAGGGGCCCCTGTGTGTATGCGAGGGGCACACGGTGCAGGACGCTGACAGATGGACACGCCAGCCCAGCCGGGGGGCTCCCGCTTGTACTGTATCGTAAATATAAAACCGTTCTGCGTTGCAAGGGGAGAGAATCTAACCAGCGGTATAATCACAAAGGTAGAAGAATCTGCTTTTCCAGTCTCCCACTGAAAACCTCAGTCCGGCAGATCACAAAGTTAGAGGGTTCCTCGAGATTAACATGGAATCCACCCAGAAATGTGGGTCTCTGTGTCAACCACACTGGCGCTGACCACACCTAGCTTTTTTGCTGCGTGGCCCTTGGTCTGGCAGCTTCATGCCTCCCAGTACACTCACGTTAGCCCCACAGTGGTGTGACTTCCCTTGGCCGGATTGCAGCTTACTTTTTTTTTTCTACCATGAAAACACTTAAGTTCCTCACCATATTAATATGTTTTTGTAAGACAGTACTTAAACTGATACTTGAGCCCTAATTCAAATGTTGAGTGTACTACAATATCCCAAAGCCACAACAACGATTTGGAGGTCATTTTGTCTTGACATTCTGTCCTCTCCTATTGATTTTGTGACTGAGATGGAACAGGACAGGCAAGCATCCCTGAGCTGTCTTCATCAGGAACCTCCTAGGAATGCAGTTGTCTCTACTAGCAAGGCCAGGCGAAGAGTTTTGTCCCTGCCACTTCCTACTTGAAGGAGGAGGTGTGAAAACCACTGGTTATTGTAGTCAGTTTATCTCACACCTGGTGTTACATACTAGTTACTTAAGCAAGTGGTTAGAAGTCATCAACCAGGTGCTGTGTCTCTAAGCCTCAAAGTGTCTCAGCAGACCCCAAAGTAACACGCACCTCCTCCCAGGCCCGTGATCCGCAGACCGCGGCAGGTGGCCAGGAGGTCCAGCCTCGAGGACATGGAGAGCCAGCCCCTCATCCATCAGACAGCTTAGTCCTAAGACCCAGAGCAGGAGCCCTGGGAATCCAGAGACACAGCCAGGCATCCCTGAGGAGGAAGGGTTCGTGGTTTACCACTCCCGAGATCTGAGCTGCTCTCAGGAACTGGATCATTTTACTCCACTTCCATGCTTGGGACAGGAAAAGGAGATGCTCACTGCAAAATGAAAGAAGTACCTCGGGGAATGACACGCTGCCAAGAGCGTCCACAAGACCCAGTGGCTGCTTGACCACCACCCCAGGCTGGAAGCACATTATCCTGGCCCCCAGTGGACTCCAGCATTGACTGGACCCACCACCCAAGGGTCACTCTCCTCCCAAGGGTCATTCTCTTACGTTCTCAGAGTTGCTGTGTTCACGGGTCACGCCATCAGTATCACTTCCAAATGGAAGTGTCTCGGTATGTTATCAGCCCAAACAAACATCACACTTCTGGGGTCATGCCGAAGTCCTGACAAATTCAGGAACGAGACAAGGATGGTCTACTCTCCCGCACGTCACTGATCATCTTAATGGAGACATTAGCCTATACGTTAGACGTGAGAAAAGTGAAAAGTAGAGACAGGAAAATTTTATAAGGAGGAAGCAAAGAAAACAGTTGGAATAACTACGTTCTTGGAAACTCAACTGAGAAGCAATTGAGAATTCAGTAAATTAGCGAGACATACAATAAATATAGGGCTTCCCTGGTGGCGCAGTGGTTGAGAGTCCGCCTGCCGATGCAGGAGACACGGGTTCGTGCCCCGGTCCGGGAAGATCCCACATGCCGCGGAGCGGCTGGGCCCGTGAGCCATGGCCGCAGAGCCTGCGCGTCCAGAGCCTGTGCTCTGCAACGGGAGAGGCCACAACAGTGAGAGGCCCACGTACCACAAAAAAAAAAAAAGAAAAGAAAAAAAAGAAAGGCTTCTAACTACTCTATGTGACTCTACAGAACACGGAGTTTATTTGTGTAAACCTCCTGCAAAATAAATAGTGACACCCCTTCTGGTTTGGAATAATGACTATAATAGATAATATTTACGGGGCATTTATGATGTGTAATGAACTATTTAAGCTGCTCATACCTATTAACCGATGACTGAGGATGCAGTGTGTAAATAAATCACTTCTCTGTTCATTTTCTTGCAGAGGTACAATCTAGTTAGCTAATTAAAAATAAATGAAAAATTCTAGACCAGAAATGGAAATCTGACTCACGACTCCAGCTTAGTGCTTTAAATGACATTGCAGAGAAGTCACTGCCTTCAAAACAGCATTTTGCTCTTCACGTGGAGAATTTCCATTATTCATTAGCCGACCTTTTTATTTCATTGTGCAGTAACTGGCTGTATAATTTAATTACACACAAAACTCTAATTGATGATCTTAAGGGTTCCCAAATGGCTCTATCAATCAGAAGGAACAAATTGTGATGATTATGTGGCTTTGTTATGTGGCACACCAAATGAAGAAGCATATTTCACCGTGTTGTATGCGTTTATTCCTAAAGATAATCCGGGTCTCAGAATCATCAAAAGAATTATAAATTAAGATTCAGACGTGTGCTGGTCACTCACCTCATTAGCCTAGTAATTAAACATATATTTCCTCTGTATAATTCAAGGGTCTGTGTCTCCAGATGCCCTCACTGTATTTTAGAAAACATCAAAAAAAACCGTAGGAGACTGTTTTGTTTCTCTGATCCATGTCTACAGCTAGCTCTCGTTCTCCAGTGGAAGTAAACTGATCTTAAGGAAATATCTGAACTCTTTATAGCCACTAGGATATCACTGAGTTATTTTCTTGCTGTTTCACTCTTAAGTCGGCTTTTATTTTTAGTAGAATTATACTTGCCCACAATTCAAAGAGTCGCCAACTTTCTCAAGGTACAGCAGCCCCTGTCCTTCCTCCCACCGGCAAACAGTTCAACCCTTTTAATAAATTTCTTGGTATTTACCTCTAAAGTGTAAATATTACCCTTTAATTGCTAGTTATTGACTTTCATTTTGTGACAATATTTATTGCATTTTGAGTATGGAAGATGGGGATTTAGCTCACTTTCACCCCTCCTCTTCCCCACAATACTTTCCATTTCTTCTTTTCCCTTTCTTTCCCATCATAATTTGCTTAGACCAATATTAACTCTCATGTTACTATGACAATGCAAATGCTATTCACAGCCAAGACCCATACATCACAAGACTCCTTTTCATTTCCTGAACAATGCTATTGCTTTTAAGATTTGTAAAAAATTAATAAACAGAAACTTCAATTAAATAGATTTGGGGGACCAGAAGGGGAACTCTCACACTCTGACGGTAGCAGAGCCCAACCTCTTCTTTCCTGGCAAGGACTTAGCCGATGAAGAGCCATGCGCTCTTTGCTCACTACGGCCCTCCCACCTGCCTCTCCCCCCTGCGTAAGAGTGTTCTCCTTCCCGTGCCAGGCAGGGACTTGCACGTGGCTCGCCATGGTGGCAGACCCCAAAATGCATTCTCTGCTGATCCCGAATAAACCCATCTTTGCTTGAGAAATATCTGGCATCTGTTGGTTTCAGGTCAACAGATTCTAATTTGCCCTCTCCACCCCATATGTACTTATTTATGTAGCCCTATACATTTCCTTTCAATTTGGTATTCTGTCAATTTCCTTCTGTATAACAAATATTGCCCAGAGGTTTCTGACCTGTTTCAACTGGAGCTGGTCTCCCTCGAGGTCCACAGATGCTCTCCTGGATTTCTCCACCACCATGCTGAGGGCTACCTCCTCTTTTTTCCTTTACTGCATTCCCAGCTTCTCTCAGTTCAAGCCTTTTTGGCATCCCCTCTGGTTTTGGTAGCATCTACTTCCTGTATCATTCCAAATATAAGCACTTAAGAATTACACTTTTTGAGAGCCGGTTGGCCCAAATTCTCTTTAAATATCATCATACTTCATGAATCCCTGCAACTGCAAGGTCTTCTCGTATTCTGACCAGTCTCACCACTTAATGGTGCCGGGAATCTGAGTCATGGCCCGGCTGGATCACTGAATATCTCTGGCTCTGGGCACAGGTATTCCTATGTTCTACTCGCTCCCCATCAGTCCACCCTGCAAGCCTCCGTCAAGCATTTCCTATTTACTCACATGCCCAAAGTAGCACCTGCTACCTGAGAGCTCTTCCTCTTGTCACCTGCACCTGCTCTGTCTGTACCAGTGTCTGCCTCAACCCACATCTATACTTGGTCCTTACCCAAGACCCTTCCTGTCTGCTTCTTTCCACATCAGTTTTCCAGTTCCTAAAAGAGCTGGGGTTCAAACGATTAATGGACCTCAGATGTCACACTCAGAAAATCATTTATTATTTCAATATGTGTTCATTTATTGGTAGTAGTGACAGAGGTCACATTAGATTAACAGCCCATTAAGAAGAACCTTGCCAGGCTCTTGTATAACAATATACAGTTATCAAAATTTCACCATGTTTGGTGAAAACGGTGCATTTTCCTCAATGTGAAATCAATATCTTTAAACATTTTCCCCCAAGACCCCGTTTTCTGTATAAACTACTGAAACTATAAACATTATAATGACATGAATGCTAATTTTATTAATTCTGCTTGGTAAAGTGACTTATTACATTTTCTGTTTATTTGGAAATCTTAACATTTCAGATCCTGTTGGTTGATTCTGTTGTTCAGATCATGGGCAAGCTTGTTGTTTTTTTGTCTAGTAGTTCTATCAGTTTTGGGGAGGCAGACGCTTAAGTCCTCAACTGTAATTGTGAATTTGTCTATTTTTCCTCTCAGCTCTATCAGCTTTTGCTTCATGTATTTTGAGGTTCTGCTGTTTCGGCCACAGACATTTAGGATCATTATGTCTTCCCAGTAGACAACCCTTTTACCATTATGTAATGTCATTCTGTGTCTCTCGTAATTTTCTTTGCTCTGAGGTCTATTTTATCTGACATTATTATAGCCACTTCTTTTTTTAAACTTCAAAAGGGTAAATACCAAAGAAAAATAGGTAAAAATGTACAATAGAATCCTGCAGAAAAATTAACCAATGCAAATAAATACTTAAGGAAATGTCTAATTAAGCAAATGCATAAAATATGAACCAGTTAATAGTCCAGAACATGCTTAATTGTATATTTCAGTCTAAGACCAATTAGCTATGGATAATTTAACAATAGTTGTTGCCACATGTAAAATTTCAAATTAGATGTAAAAGATATACTATCATTCCATTTTGTCTGTGAGTTTTTTGCTTGATTTAATACTGGTGTACAATAAATAATATAGCTCAATTTTCTAAATACAGCTTTGACATTTTCTGATTTCAATCAATTGTTTAAGTCTACCTGTTATGCATGCAAAATCCAATGAAAATGGAAATCTTTCTATAGTAAGTGCCAAGGCACATGACACTCTATCAACTAGATATGTAGACATTTGATATCTTCCCTATGAATCCTTAGTATTTTAAACTCCATGTTACATGCTTTTTTTTGCAGAGGAATTCATTTAGACTTGCAAACTACTTCTCTTTCATTCTGCATCCACAAGGGAAGCAAGGAGATGAAATATTGTAAGTACATTTAATTTTAACTTAACTATAATTGGTTGGCATCTATGGTCTTTCTCAAGTGATGGATCCCCAATTTTTATAATAGAATAAAATATTATCAATATTAATGAGTAGCACTTTATCTTGAAGAATTATCATTGAACAAAAAAATACATCTAAAAGAGAAATGGGATGCCATCTCTAAACCAGTAAGAGTCAAATATTGATAGTAGTAGAAATTTTTAAGTAAAGTTAAATCTTACAAACATGATAGGAGAAACTGACAACTACCCTATGCATGTGAGTTCATCTACTGCATCTCTACACTTTTATCAGGTGGAGATTTTAAATCATTTTGGGTTTTCTTGATCAACAGTGAGAGTAGCCAGTAAAAAAATGTGTGTTTGTGTGTATGTTTGTGAAGGGGCTTAAGATACTGACTTACTCCCGGTTGAGAAAGAATGAACACGATCTCCTTAAGACAATATGAAGGTACTTAGACTAAAGTGCAACGTAACGCATGCTGTTAGGGGGAATATATTCTTCAAAATGGATTTTGTTGGTTATCTGTGACAAAATGAAGCATCTTGAGTTTTATTGTTATTTAATTGATGGCCAGGTTTAGTGGGCATCTGCCAACTTTTCCAACACGCTTTGTGCCTTTTTGTCCTCCCGATTTCCTTGAGAAAATGCACGCTTCCAGGCCTGCCTGCGGTTCTTGCGGTATGAACACAAGTATCTATCCTGCTCACTGTAACCTAAACCAAAGCTGACCAGGAATCATCTGTTGCCATTTTTTCGGCAGTAAAGTATAGAATAAAGACAGATTAGGGGTGATGACGTCCTTTGGATCACAAGTTTCAGGCTGTGAGGTCAGCTCCTGTGCTCGGAGGAGTCAGAGGATATTAATCTAACGCACAGCAGAAGAGAAAGATATAAAAACATAAAGACAGAGTCCAGATTGCCATGTAAAATCAGTTCTTAGTCGTAGTCCTTAGAAATGATGTATTTTTTCCTTTCTATGCTTGCTACATTCCTCTTTTTTTTTTTTTTTTTCATTCTTTTTTTTTTTTTTTTTTTTTTTTAAGCTCAAGCTTCTGTCACTGGTGTCCAAAAATCCTGACATACGTACTCAGGGCAGAACTAGGATTTCCACAACTCCTATTCGGGGAAAGATTGAACTAGAATTCCTTCCTTCCTTCCTTTTTTCTCTACTTAAAGTCTACAAAATTTGTGGAGAAACAATCAGATGCTTATGTGGCTGAAGCTCAGGATTGCTTTCCTCTTAAGGAATAAAAGCCCGTTGTATAAAGATGATGACAATGTCCTAGGGGAAAGGGCAAGTTAATGGGAATATAAAACTTGGTCTCTCCTCAGTGTCGCTGTTTTCTGAAGTTAGCTGAGCCTTGAGTTAGGAACTGTGTGTGTCCACTAGCAGTTGGAGTCCTGTATTTGGCAAATCTTAAAAGAAAAAACCCAAAATGTTAAAGGGAAGAATGAATGCCTCTTCTACCCAACTTGATTTGGGATCAAGAATGACACATGGAACCTTTGGATAGACTGAAACTCAGAACCCCCCATGGCTGTCAGCAAGAGCAGAGCAGAGATTCACAGTGTTGGAGAAAATGGAGAGAATCTTGCAGAGAGGCCACAAGGTGAAGCATCTGGATTGCCTGGGAATTGGGTAAAACGTCCACCCTTTAAGATGGGAAAGCAAAGGCAGCAACATTCAGGTTACACAGGAAAGTATCACCTAAAAATTAGATAAAGACTCAGCTGTGCATGGAAGACATAGCTAAAGAGGGTTGAAATCCTTTTCAGAAATTTCCATCCCCCCATGGAAGACCTCAGGTCATCTGTGGAACCCCTAAGCTTCTTAGAACACAGCTTGGAAAACACTCATCTCACCCAAAACCCTAACTGGAAATATTTTTTTAATTTTGAAAAATTTGTACCTTTAGAGAAGTTAGGTGAACAGCCAAAGTCAACAACTACATCTGATCTAATAAAACAACTGCATCTCATGGATACTTCCTGTCATGCAGCTCATGTTGAGTTTCAGTTTAAACTCGTACAGATCATTTTGCTTCCAGTTCATCAAATATACAGGAAAACGTCAAACCCATCAAAAGGAGCTCTGGAATCTCAGATGTGGACAGAGCCCTGAAGATACAGGTGACAGAACAGCCTTTCCTTGAGGTGATTAAATTCATCGGGGTATAGTTGCGATTTCTAGCTGTCGATGTTGGCAGTTGTCTGGCGAGCAGTGTCCATTCTTTTCTGGGGTCCAGCATTCCATAATGGCCGCTGAAATGCCCGTTCAGAATATCACAGGTTTTTATTAACTCATTACGAAGAATCCCAGTGGTTTTCTGCATAAATTCATATTACTCTTCAGGAAACTGTGTGTGAATTGTTCCCTGCTCTGGACTCCTGCAGAAAGATGGTCATAATTCTAGCAGAGGCTTTACCAGCCTCTGAGAAATTAATCTGCTTATCTGCTTCCACTCCAATTTAGCCGCTGTTTTCAGGGAACAGCAACATTTTATCTATTTGTATTCCTTTCCCTTTTCCACACTCGGCGCGTGTCACTGGGTAGGTACCGTATATTCAAAACCTAGCTCATTTCTCAAAAGAGAAAGAACTATATATATATTTATAAGATATATACGTATTTAATACATATATGCATGAGTGTCTAATATACATTTTAGAGAAAATACACGGTATAATTATTGTTGTTATTTATTATTTGATCGTGTTATTGTTATAATGAACTGACCACCTTTGAGGCCTGCAAGCTGAGATTTAAAGAGGCCTCACAAGCCATTTAACACCCATTCAATTACTGAGTCCAACCAATACATACGAATTTCTGCTCCAAAATGCATTTGGCAAATAATTATTAAGAACACTGTCTGAAGAGGCCCTGGACTGGGGTTTGGGAGTCCAGCGGTGAAGCGCCCAGCAAAGCGGGGGACATCCCTGCCTGCCCTGCAGAGCCCGGGCCTCCCCCGTCCCTGCCTGACTTTGGGAGGAACTTCCACCAGAACTTTGTTGGGGAGGATCTCTCAGGATGGAAATGCTACGGGCTCCACTCCCCTTACCATGCTGAGGTCCTGGAAGCTTTCATTTTCAGAACGGTGAACTCAGAGGGAAAGACTGGCAGCGGGTGGCTTTAGCCCACGGAAATGGCTGCTCTTTCTGAGCCCTGTGGGACGCGATTGTTGTGGTGAGGACGTGAAGGCTGTTAGCAGATGACTGTGCGCCATTTTGTTCCTTAACAGACTACGTAAGATGTCAGGACGGGTTTTCGAAAGAACAAATCTCAGCCTCCCCATTGCGGCTCAGCCTCTCTCAATTATGTTTTTGAGACTAGAAATAGGATCTAAAAACCGCAGTTATCTGAGCTTGTTATTGGTTGTCTGAACTGTCTGGGTAGCTCATGCCAGGGGTGACAGGGACCACTGCCTCAGACCCAGGGACCAGGTGCCCTCACTTGTTTCCCCAGAAGCCACCAAATTCCATGAGCCCAGCTTGTTACTGTAAATGTCATCACCCATTGGTTTTCTAAGCTCATTTGTCCAAGCAAAGTTCAGTACTTTATAATTGAAGAGCTAAACCTCAGCTTTTATTTTACCTTCTAGTTAACTCCAAAAAGAAGAATATTTTAAAAAGAATAGTGCATGTACAAACACACATGCAAAGAAAGAGAAAACAACTTCACAAATATTTCAGCATAAGCAGCATACATATTTTTCCTGGTCTTACTGAACCTTCCAAAGCTTCTCTGTAAAGAACTGCTGGTCCTGATTCTATTAACAGGCTGGAAGGTGATGGAGAGAACTTCTTATTGTCTCTGTTCCCAGGGCTCTCCCTTTCCAGTTTCTACTCCAAACACACCTAAAAACAATCATTGAAGTTATGCAAGAAAAGTGTAGTATGTACTTTTCCATTAGCAGAAAGTTCCTTTTGAATACACTGTGAGATGCAGATGTTTCCCTCAGAAAACTCTCCATACGAAGGATCAGACCTTGCTTTTAGAATGTGAGTGAGTCATGTGTCATTACGTGGTACCGTCCCCTGCCAGGCCTCGCTGAATTATAACTTGTAATTCATACCTAAGAGGAAACGGCCAAACACTGCATTTTATTTAACTCTGTGTGAACTCAGCCTAAGTCTCAGGGGTCCTGTGATGTCAGGTGACAACAGCCCAATAAGGCTTGGTCCAGAAACCCTCTCGGGGATGCTGTGTGATAACAGTACCTGCTCAGACTGTTTCAAGTAAAGTTCCATTCTTTACATGAAAGTCCCTTTTCCTATGTCACAGATTCTCATTTTATTCTTCAAAACAAAAACATTTAGTGTTCATAAACACCAGTGTACTTAGCATTCTTAAATATATTATGTGCATAATTGATAAATGATATTTTAAAGTCAACACCATCCATTCTAAAGCTTCAAATAGTAGTGTAGACTTTGAGCGTCTGTTGGGTTGTTTCTGGACCAACTACCCAATGACAAGGGGGAGACTCTCAAACAAAACGTCGTCTCCTTTCTCTGAACTTTCAAGATTCCACGATAACGTTCCAGAAGGACATCGAGATGCTGCCGTTACTACATCCACGTGGTCTTTCCCTCCACTTCCTCTCTGGCTTCCTCACCTCACTGTATTCACCAGCATAGCTTGGGCTTCCGAATATGTAAAGAAAAGTATATGCTTGATGCCCCTGAGTAGAAAAGCTTGCAGTTTAAAAGCAATTGTTCTCTTTCCTTTTTCAGACAAGCTTCTCCTTTAGTAACCTAATGTTATTAGGGTACACATCTCCTCAACAGGCATGATCTTAAAGGGTTATATTACGATAAGTAAATGTTTCACCTCATAAGGTCTCATATAGGAAGGAAAGAATTGATAGATTATGGAAGGACAGAATGAGAGAGAGAGGATGAAAGGAAGGAAGGAGGGAGAAAATAGAAAAAAGCATGTAAGTTACCAACTTTGGGAAAGAGTCAGATGAGAAAAAGACAAAAAAAGAGGAATGATTCACATTTTGAGTCTGCCCAAACGTGGAGCGGACGTTATTTACAATGAAAGCCAGAGATGATGGCTTTAGGATAGAGGCTGAAAGAACTGATGGGCGTTCTGTAAACACAACGCGTAATTTACCCCTCTAAAATGATCGTGTTCCTGGAATATCTATGACTATCAAGCAGTGCGTTATCACTTGGAAAATCCAGGAGTCACTGGGTCCTAAGAGGCTCTAGAGTCTTCTTTTCAAAGGCCAGTTCTCACGGGGCTGTGGGTCTCTGGAGGTGCCAAGTGGAATGAATAGCACTTGAAGTCCTCTAATTGGGTCCTCAATCCAAGAGTCGTCAATTAGCATATGAAGTACTTTAATAGGAACCAGCACCTTAAAGGTTGGTCACTTAGCATCTAATGTGTCCTTACTGAAATTTAACCAGATGGCGGATTATCATAAAGGCTGTGAGAATCTTTTTGTTATTGGTGAAATGAGTGGTGTTAAGAATGCGGATTAGGAAGAATGTCCAGACCCTGGCAGTCCAGCGGGGCAGAGCCCTTGGAGCAGCACCTGGGTCTAGAGGTCCAGCGGCCCGAAGTCGACTTCCGTCACAGCACTGACCGCAAGAGTCCCGTTTTGTCATTGTCACGGCATCTGCTTCCAGCCTTCCTAGGACACAGAGGGGGACCTCTCCCAAGCGTGGGGCAGATTCTGGACCGTTTTTGCCTGGGGACCCCGAGGGGAGGGGGGGCAGGAAGGATGTTGTCAAGACAGGGCAGCTCCACGGCCGGCCTTGCCCCGAGCGTCTTTGAGCTTCTCTCCTGCCAGCTGCTGGCACGCAACTGGCACGGGGGCAGTTCCGGGAGCCCAGGGGTGGGTCCGTGTCACTCATCTTCTGTCTCCTGCTGTGATCTTTCTCGTTCTCCTCTACTCGCTCCTGTTCTCTTCCCTCCGTGATTAAAGGAAAAGGTAATAACAATGAGCCACGCTTGCAAAGGAGTACGCCTTGTTCTTCTGTCTCTTGGACTAATAAGATGTCTGACGACGCAGAAAGTTTTAAAGCACAGCTTCCCCTCTGAGATCTGTATCTGGAGGCTACAAGCCTACGCAGAGCAGACTTTTTGTTAATTGTGGCATGATTCCTGTGCAAAGGAAAGAAGGCCGGGCCTCTGTGGTCCTGGGAGAAGGATGATACTTTGAACCTTTCGGGGCTGATGACCGTGCCCTTTCCTGGTGTCCTTCGGTGAGTACACACCCTGGGGCGGGTGGGAGAGGAAACAACCTCCCTGTGTGTGTCTCCTTTACACAGCACTTCTGGCCCCAGAGGTGTGGGTTTTCCCACACCAAGCAATTCTGCAATGCCAGCTGGGCAGCCTACGGTTTAACTCAATTCCGACTCTGTCTTCTTGGTGTTAGCCTCTGACCCCACAGGCTAAGGGCTCAGTCCCGCAAGACGCCCCCCATCCCTTCAGACGCCAATCACGAATCCAGGTTGTCACCTGTGCTTCTGACCGATCGGCCAGAGGTTGGATGTTCCAATGACCCCTCCTCAGATTTGATTCATTTGCTAGAGCAGCTCACAGAACTCAGAAGCATTTTACGTCCTAGATCATCGGTTTACTGTACAAGAATAGAACCTGGAGCAGCAGATGGAAGAGATGCACAGGGCAGGATAAGGCGAGAGCACAGAGCTCCCACGCCCACTTGCCAGCACCTCCACGTGTTCACAACCCAGAAGCTCTCTGGACCCCATCCTCTTGGGTTTTTACGGAGGCTGCATTACGCAGGCATGACTGATTAAGTCATTGGCCATTGGTGATTGATCCAAGCGCCAGCCCCTCTCTTCCCTCCCCAGAGGTCAGGGGTGAGGCTGAAAGTTCCCATCCTCTAATCACCAGGTTTGTTCCGCTGGCCACTGGCCCCATCCTTCAGGGCTTTCCAAAAGCCACCTCATTACCATAAGCTCAAGTGTGGCTGAAAGGGGCTTGTTATGAATAACTGAAGACATCCTTATGTTGTTATCACTTAGGAAATCCCAGGAGTTTTAGGAGCTTTGCAGGAGAAATGATGGGGCCTCTTCCTGGCAGGAAAGGGGCCTCTTCTCTAGATTCAAGCTTGGGGAACACTGGTCCGAGGCCAGCTGTTGGAAGGGGACACCAAGGACCAGGATGCAGAGCTCGCCCTGGGGCTGGGGATCTGTGTGGGAACCTCCACGCAGGGAGGGCCTGAGGCGGCACCGAGGATGCTGGTTGCACCACAGCTCGTGACTTGGGTCTCAGTCCCCTTTAGACCTGCCGTTCTGGTCTGAAAGCTTGTTCTGAGAACAGTGGCTGAGACTGAGCACGACGCTGGTGCGCGTGGGGTGGAGGGTCCTTGCGAGGGGACAACACGCCTGGGGGTCGTCCTTTTTCCCCAGCTCTCTGAGCTCCTTCCTCTCCTCCGCTCAGCTGTTGTGAGGCGACGGTCATTCTTATTTCACCAAATGTGCTTTGACCTGATACTTGCCTCTAGGTTTATTAGGACTGAACTGCCTTCCCGATAGGTACTGCCCCTCCACGTAGACCACCTCGGAGGGGCCAGGCCCTGTGGTCTCCTCTGTGGGACCTGGCACGAGGGTGGCCCACAGAAAACATGCAATAAACACTGGTTCCCTCAATGAATTACTGTTCTTTGTGGATCTGCAGGTACTTTGGGGGGCTTCCCATGCATGATAATAAATTTGGTTTCGTGGTATTTCTGATGCCTTTAACAGCTGTTGAGTAAACTAAGATTTGAGTTCGCATTAATCTCATAGAATGTTTTTTAAAAGAAGATATATTAACGAGATGCCTTACCCAAATGTCATCCCATTAAGGCACCATTTTCGAAGATGTCAGGTGCAAGTCAGCATGATCTCCACAGTATTTAATTTTGGGTTCATTTCTTTTATCTTAAGACAAAATGTGTATTTCTTCTAGAAGACATTATTAAAAAAATCAAAATCATATATGTATGATTCACTCTCATTTTTTTCCAGTGGGCATATCCCCAGGATACACTGCCATCCTTAAAGTTAGAACAAACACCTTGAGCAATACACACAACAGCCGATTCTTCTCACTCTAAAACTTAGTAGATCTGTCAGAAAATGCTAAATCTTGGCAGCCTCACTAGCAGGCTTTAATGTGCTTATGAATTGACTAAAATTAAGTTGAAATTATTTTAGGGGATTCTAAGCTGATAGCGTAAGTTAAATTCATCTGAAGAATAATGATGTGTCAGAGGTAAACCACACAGAATATTATTTAAATTGATAGGCACATTTAATGTTTCACTTCAGTATTTTTGGTTTAGATTCAGCATTGAACTGCAGTCAGACAACTGGTAATGAAAATATTAATTGGAATAAAATTGGGGGAACAGGAGTGTTTTTCAACATAGTAGGTGGGCAATCACAAAAGGGAAAATGCTGAATAAATGCCACAGACTTTTTTTTTTTAAGAAATGTGGGGCTTCCCTGGTGGCGCAGTGGTTGAGAATCTGCCTGCCAATGCAGGGGACATGGGTTCGAGCCCTGGTCTGGGAAGATCCCACATGCCACGGAGCAACTAGGCCCACGAGCCACAACTACTGAGCCTGTGCATCTGGAGCTTGTGCTCCGCAACAAGAGAGGCCGCGACAGTAAGAGGCCCGCGCACCGCGATGAAGAGTGGCCCCCGCTCGCCACAACTAGAGAAAGCCCTCGCACAGAAACGAAGATCCAACACAGCCAAAAATAAATAAATAAGTATTTTTTTTAAAAAAGAAAGAAATGTGAAAACTGAACGTGAAGGTACTTTTCTTCAAAGTCACATTTGGAATACGCTTACTTGCACTTAGGCATTTGCGAGATTTAACATTTGTCTTTTAAAGCCTCAAGTTCCTGGCATAATTAAATTATTCTTTGAATTATGTGAACTAGAGTAGCAATAGTTTTTTTAAAATTCAAATGTAGCATCCAAATATTTTTTGAAGTTAGTATCCATACTGTATGTGCCTGTGAAACGTTTAAAATCTGCATCTTAATCTTCAAAGTGAAAAAGGTGATTCCTCATCTCTAGGAACATCACTGGCAGAAGAATTAAATTTTGTCTAAGCAGCAGATGCACGAAGTAACAAGAATCCACAGAAACATGTCTGGGAAGAGCAAACAGTAGGCGCTCTGCCCTAATTACTGGAGCAGCCTGGGCCGAGCAAGCGTCCTCATTGGTCCGTTGCTTGAAGCCCTTCTCACCTCCGGACTGGCCTCAGCCTGAGAGGCCGCCCTGCTCCAGCCACTCACTCCCTACCCGCCTGCATCAGTGTGGTTCTTTCAGGCACTTATGACAAAAGCGCTACATTAGTGATGTTTTCACATCTCCTCTCCATTTTTCTCTGCAAGACCTTATGGACAAAGGTGCTTTTGTCTATTCACTGAATCCCTGTCACCAAGAACCGTACTTGGAACCTTTAGACATTCCACACATGGCTCCGGAATGAATGCACAAGTGAGTGAGTGAATATGACAAAAAATCTAAACAAATTAATGTATTTGAGATAAACACAAAGATTCCGTTTTCTCAGTCGGTTTCACTGATTGTCACCTGGATTGATGAACGCATAAAATTAACAGGTCTACTTTATGACACACAAACATCCTCTTTCAGTGAGACAGCAGCAGAAGGGATCCAGAGGACACACTGGTGCCCACGAAGGGCAGAGGGAGTGGTGGGGGGGGGGGGTGCGATCGTACTCGTTCAGAGACAAACCGACCAAAGCACCACATGCAGTGCGAAGGCTGCTGGGTTAGCAGCAGCTTTTCTCACCAAGGGGGAGCCGCAAAGCAGGGTGGGAGCAGAGCAGTAGAGAATGTGGGCGCGTGGGGAGGGAAGGGAGGTGGCAGGGAGCCTCGGAGAGCAGAGAGGGGAGGGAGGGGGTCCTACCTAACCCATCAGACGTCTGCTCCCTTCCCTTATTATTTGATCTTCCTAATCTCTGGCAGTCAACTTCTGCGCCCTTCATCCCTGATGATAAAGTATAAAATACTCCATGGCCCTTTTAATCTTGTTACATATACACTTAAATGAGGGCAGCAAAGATCCTAGGGTAATAGCCGGAGGATAACTTTGGTTCTGGTCTCCCACCTGAAAACAAACGCCCCAACTAGACAACGCGCCCTCTACAGGCAGAAGCGGAAACACGCCCTGATTGATGGCCTGGGTCACGGGCGGCGCCTCCAAACTCGTCCATCTCTGCCCGTCTGTCCATCCTCCCTCTCCCTCCATCTGCTCACTGAGAACATTCTGGAGGGGACACTGCACACCGGCCCCACTGCAAATAGCCTCCTCTCTGTTCTGTACCCCTGGTTAGCACAGCACTGACCCCCAGGATGGAACAGGCACTGACTTTCCTGTGACTCTGGGTGGATCTCGGGCAGCAAAGGCTGGGAGGTAGCTCCGGCCACAGCCATTCCCGGGGCCCGTGGGCGAGGATGGGCTCGTGGCGGCCTCGCCTCATCCCTGGCTGGTCCTATTTGAGCCGTTAGTCAACACAGCAGAGAAGCTCGCCTCCTGGTAAGCAGGAAGGCTGCTGAGGGTGCTTTTGGATTTTGGAATGACAGTTCACACTGAACGTTACAATGTTCTGCATGATTGAAAGAATCCCACGACAAGGCTTTTTTCTTGCTTTCTTTTTTGCTTTTGACAAAATGCGTGCTGGAGGAATGCAAACTCTGGGTGCAGCTGCAGTAGGACTAAGGGCACCTCTGTGGCTTCTGTGATGGAACAAAGGCACTGGCGTCCCACATTCTACTGAGAATACATAACTACTAGGCTAGTCTCAAATATCCCAGTACACTTATGTCCCACTGATTGAGTCATTTACTTTATAATTTCCTTAAAATAATAAGGAAAAAAAAACTGGAAGAGATATCTAGCCTTTTCACTGCAAATGTTTGGGTTCTAGTTTCAATTCTAATCAAAAGTATAAACATCAAGGCTGTCCTGTGAATGTGAAGGAGGCTGGGTACCTGGGGTGAGACCTCTTCTCTCCTTCCTAAAGAGGATGCTGTGGACCTGCACTGGCAGATGAAACGCATCCACGGAGAGACTGGCTTCTCAAGTGATGTAGTAGTGACACTTAGTGTGACACAAGGATGAAGGACCCAGGAAGCAGGGAGAGCTGAGAGTACAAGAAAAGGAACAAAGAAGCAGTAAAAGAACCAGGGAGATTGTTTCTTCCCAGAGTCTGAATCTGAAAAAACTAAAAGGTTGATCCTAGTTTTATAACACACTTCAAATTCCACAATTTTAGTGTCTTTTATAGTAACACTGGATTTAGCTTCTCTTTTTCTGCACAGTATTTTACCTGGGGAAATAGTCAATGGATGGAATTCCTTGTCTCTCAGCAATACTTCAACGATGGAGCCTCCCCAGATTAAAACTAAAGACTCAACAACTAGAATATTTATTTAGTAGTTTAGGCTTAATTTCTTACATCAGGAATTAATGTTTTCCCTCAATTTAATTAATACTAATTTTAAATTACCTATATTTAATCGTATGTGTTAATGCTTAAGTTTCCCATAATTAACTAGCATTTGCATGTAAAAAAGGATTTTTTTTTTCTTAGCTAATATCTCAAATCCCTAGCATAGTGTCAGGGCCATAGTAGGTGCTCAATAAATATATGCTGGGAAACAGAAAAAAGTATAATAAACTAAACTAAATAAAGTTTTCAATGCTCTACAGCAAGGAGCACTAGGAATAGAGGAGCCTGGGGTACGCAGGCTTGATTACTCGTGGCAACAAGAAAAACCACACACTGAGGGAACCATGGGTGTGTCCATAAGTTGGGATAGAAAGGGTTTACTAATAAGATTGGGGCTCATGTAAAGTAATATGGAGAGGGAGGGAAGCAGGGCTGTTCCCTGGACTGGATGCTCTCAGGAAGTAGAGGTAATTCTTGATCCAGTATCTCAATGAACCTTATCTGTGAGGCCTTAGGGATGAAGTGGGACTAAATCTATAATTAGAAAAGAAGCAGCGGATACTCCTATTACCCAGGATGGGCTGCTTGGTCATATTTGTGGTTTGACAATGCTCACGCTTTTGATATGTTCAGATGTGATTATGGTTATATTTGTTTCTACGGCTGTCATAACAAAATTCCACAGACAGCGGGGCTTGAACAACAGAAGTTCATTTTCTCACATCACTGGGGGCTGGATGTCCAAGATCAAGGTGTCAGCAGTGCTGGTTCCTCCCGAGGTCTCTCTCCGTGGTGTGCAGACAGACAGCTTCTCACCGTGTCCTCACATGGCCATTCCTCCGAGAGCACACGTCCCTGGTGTTGCCTCCTTTTCTTAAAATGTCACGAGTCCTATTGGATTAGGGCCTCACCCTCATGGCCTCATTTTACCTTAATCGCCTCTTAAAAATCACCTCCAAATGTGGTCACATGCTGAGGTCCTGGGGTCAGGGCTTCAACATATAGATTTGAGGGTGGAGGTTATGTTCAGTCCTCAACAGTAGTGAGTCTGATTTTTGATCCATCACAGAATGGTTCTATTTCCTGTTGGCTTCTGTGAAATTGTTCATTTCCAACAGGTCGGTGTCCAGTTCTGCAATTGCATTCTGAGGGTCATTCTGAGGAGCTCAGCCCTTTCAATTTCCTCTCCCAATAATCTCACAAGCAGCATGCACACCGCATTAAAATATATCCCCTTAAATCTACAGTTGTGTCTAGTACCTGCGACCAGATTCTCACTGATTTTCCCAATGAAGACTCTCCAAGGTCAGGTTTCCTTGTGGAGCCTCCAGGCTGGCAACCTGTATGCTTCTTGAGATTTCCCGGCCCTCACCTTCCTCATGGTTGATGGGTGTGTATTTTCCATGCATATTTCTAACTCTCACTAGGTTTTAAGTTGCTTTAAGAAGAGGGGCTCCATTTTACTTATCTTTGCGATTTTAATCTCTCAATGCTTTGCTTACAATAAAGCTCCACCAAGTACTGAATAAATAATATAAAAACAGTCTTTATCAGCATATATTACACATCAGTATTTCTTAACTAATTTTGATAATATCATAGTTTTTTTTGCAAACATGCCTTAAGGATTGAAATAACCTTTTCATATCAGACATTATAATCAACTCCCATTATTTTCAGCATAAAGAATCTTTAATTTAAGATGATTCATTTTCCAGAAGCTTTTGTGTAATTTGAAAAATGAGACAGATAAAAGACAAGGCAATTTCTCATTGGAAACAATAACAAAGAAGGCCTCTAGGTTTAGGCTTACCTCAATTTAGGGAAACTCAGTCTCCGTAGTATTGCTAGAAATCCGGCTCTCAGAATAGGAGCAAAGGAGGCGGGTAAGCAGCAGCCGTGATCTGACTGGGTCACTGGTGAGGAGACCCAGACGCAGGGCCACACCAGCAGGGGCTCCTGGCCAGCCTGTAGCTTCACAGTCTACTCTTTCATAGCATGGCAGAGGTCACCTCCACAACCTTTACTCAAGAGTAAGTGCCGTCATTTTGTACTCCTAAATGAACCTGTGTGTGTACTTGGGCTAGAGCACCGAGCTACGGGCAGGTGCACCAGGGCTAATTCTGCCCAATGCAGGGATGGGAAGACATTTGTCCAAGGCTCCAGCTGTGGTCATTTCAGTGCTGACTTTTCACCTTTCGTGAGATGAGATTGGAGGAGATGTGCCCTCGGGACATTTAGCAGTCCCCCAAAGAAAACAAGGATGCCAACAGTAAAAACAATTACGATTTTCTAGTTCTCCTTTTTCGGGCACTATTGTCTCTTAGAAAGAGAGAAAGATAGCTATGATGGAGTCTTTGGTTTTCCCTTCTTAAAATTAAAAGAAAATGAAAACAAAACAAAGCCAGAGGCTGTTGTTTCCTGAAGCAGAAAATTAAGAGTTTATGATTCTGAAAAAAGAGTCTGTGATTCTGAAAAGGAGAGCGACTCTTTTCTTTGGTTCTACTGGGAGAGAACCCTGTCTCCTCCTGAGAGTAGCTATTTTCTTTGAAAACTGATTTGCTAAATTTGTTCTTGAAAACTGAGTTGGATTAGGAGTTTGGCTATCTAGTTCCAGAATATGTCTGTTAACACCGGTTACTGAACAGGAGGTAAAAGTGACGGAATTCAGAATAGTAAGAAAACTGAAGATGAAGTTTGGCAAAGGGATTTCTCTTGATAGGAGATTTTCCCACTTTATGTATCTCATAAATTCATTCAAATATCTACTAAGAACCAGGTGAGGGCAGGCCATGGAGCTACTGCCAGACTTACAAAAATAATGAGGTTAATCCTCTTTCCTACCATTCAAAGCAGCCGTAGAAAGCGCTACCACTTTCCTAATTTCCAGATTCCTAAACAGGCCGCAGGATACGGGGACTTACCTACTAGTTGGCCTCTGAACACAGAATATCGATGTGAGCTTGAACTCGACGTCCCACCACTTTGGGCTTTTTGGTGTTTTCGGTACAATGAGGTCGTTGTTTAAAGTAGAGGACCTCTGATATCTCCTATCTCTAGGATTCCTGAAATGAAATAAGAGAAGAAAGTCCTATATCAAGTAAAATAACACAGATATTAGTAATTGGGACCATGTGACATCACTTTAAAAGTTTTAAAATTCACTCTCTCTAGTATTCGAAGTGCTTTTATTTATTTGATATTTCGACTGTTTCTTCTTCTACTTAAATAATTATTTATTTGTTTTGGCAAACTCTAAAGCATATACACATTTCTTAAGACCCCTTTTTGCTTATCAGGAATACTGATTTCCAAGACAGCTTTCAAGCTGGCTCTCTCAAGAAGCATAACAAGGGATTTCACCCAGGTCTCTGGGAGCACACTCAAGAATCTTCTGGAGTTCTACCTTGGGAAGGACCACAGCTACCTGCCGGCACCAAAAATGGTGGCCCTCGCCTCGGGGAGGCCCGCATTTAACTGCTGCCCTACCCATTAGAATCTGTTCTCACTGTCAGCTTGCTTTTTTCTTTCACCAGAGTTTCAGCAAATGCCTCCACATTGTTCACATGGTAAACATATTTGACATGTGCTCTGAAGAAAGAATAAATCAGTGTATCCAGCATATCACACAATATTTAGAAAATAGATTTGTTTTCCCTCTTGCAGACTTTGAAGTCAGAAATATACAAACGGCTGTGAAACATCTGCCATCGAAGGCCGTTTTCTCTGAGGGAAAAAATGAGTGTGCTTTTACTAAAACAAGTTGAAGAGTGATTGGGTGGAAAACTCGCCTTTCAACTCTGTGGTACCTTTTTCATCTCTACTGGAAACTGGATTAACTCAAAGGTTTTCCTTTCTCTTTTCTCACTTTTTTTTTCCTATTTGTATTTCTAAGACCCTGAGCAAAGTCTTTCATCTGAAAATCCACAGACTAACCTCCTTAAAATGCATGGCAGAAGATTCTGAATATCGTTTTGGCAGATGTTTCTACAGTTTCCTCTGTTCAGTGTTATCTGAATTCTTCTCAAATCAGTTCAAAGAAGTTTTACAATACACAGTATGCTTATAGTCTCCAAGACTGAACTGCAGTTTGGAAGTCTCATATTAGTTAAATGGGCCACATACACGGCATGAAACAGAATGGGAAATTTGACCAGGAACAGTAGGAAATAATCTAAATCTTACAACCCAAACCAAGGAATCTTGTTTGATATGGAATATTTTGGAGCTGACCCTTATTATCTATTTGTCAAATTTGAAATAGTATTATTTTTTAAAAATACTGAACGTTCTACCAATTAGATTTTTTTTGTTATCCTGTAGACAGAGGCCAACCAGAATTATGACAATAATTTTTAAAAGGATATTGAAATTAGCCCTGTATGCACCACCTAGTTCAAAGAAATTCGACAATTTAATTTTACTTCTATTCTATTCTACCCTAACGAGCTTACACTAATCAGGTGCTCAGTGTGTTCAAGGCAAAACACTGGAAATTGTAGGAAAAAAGGATTATTATAAAACTACCTGTCAGAAAGTGAGTATTTTTATGTTTCTGCATGGTAAGAGCATTCTGAACAAATTTACTGGGACCTCGGTTAAAGGATAAGCCTGGAAGCTGCTGAATCACTGGTAAGGGACCTGCCTCCCTGAAGGTATGTGTTTACAGTTCAAGGAGGACGAGATTTGGAGCCATGTGGACAGTCCTGAGGTTGTAAACTCAGAATACTTGTCCCGTCTCCCTCTGAAGACATTTATTTATATTCCGAAGAGTGAGAATCCAGGACCCCGCCCCTTCTCTCCTGAAGAAAAGTGTTTACACCAGGGAGCAAAGGTTTTCCTCCCTTTATGAGAGAAGAGGGGAGTGGTGGCTTACAGGGGTGCCACTCCCATGTGAGCTCCCAGATTCATGTTTTTGGGATTTCTCACCTATGGCAGGGACCCTGATACATGCAGGGTAACACCCGGTTCCCATCACAAAACCCCAGATACGGGACAGATTGAGAAAGGAAAACCTATGTAGCTACAGCTCTAAGTAGGAAAGTATAGTCTGTCTCTGTACCAGAAACCATGTGTCCACTTTCAGGATAACACAAATATATTGATTGAGTGACTGATAAGTAGATGAATGACAGGTTGATAGATAGATGTTGGCTCCGTAAGTGGAGAAATAAACATCAAAGAAGGCAAATTTTAAGTGTCCTAAGAAAAACAACTAATTGTTTTGGAGGAGATTTAAGGAAGGTTAAATTACAAACGGTAGACGGCAATCTGAGGAGGTGCCTTGAAGTCATTTGCTTTTTCCACTGGCCTAGAGTGATAACAAGAGTCCTAGGACTAGCTCAAGGGTGGAGGAACACTCATCCAGATGGAGGGATAACCGGGGCAAAGCGGGGCCAGGGCCGCTGCAGTCTGCAACACAGCACGTTATCTAAGGAGGAAAGGGCGGAACTAGAGGCCACATTGGAATCACATGCTGGAGGAGCACATGCAGTTTTGAATAACTTGGGAGCTATTTTACGTTCTTCAAAGAAGAATGACATGATCAGAGATTTTTTTTTCCTTAAAGAATTTATCTGGCATATCCGAAGGAACATGGCATTCTATATGCTTATGTGTGTTATTTAACTAAAAATTAAATATATATTTCAAGTTACCCCCCCAAATTATCTGATCTTTTGTGTCTGTTCAATCACCTAATGCTTTCAGAAGAAACCCACTTTGAGGTCAGCTGATGAAAAACACTCTGAAAGGATATTGACTCACCTCTCAAAATGTTTTGAACCCAACTGAACTGCAAAATTATCAAATTCAGAAATGTCTAATAATTAGAGTTTATTTCTTCTAACAGTCTGTGTTGTTTTGTTAGGGCCACCATAACAAAACACGACAGACAGAGTGGCTTAAAAAACAGAAATTTTTTTCCTCACGGTCTGGGGGCTGGACGTCCAGGGTCAAGGTGTCAGCAGCGGGGTGCTTCTCTCGTGTCTTCTCCCAGTTTGCAGATCTTGCTGTGTCTTCACACGGTCTTTCCTCTGGATCCATCCCAGGAGTCTCTTCTTTTCTTTGAAGGATGTCGGTCATTTGGGATTTGGGACCACCCTAACTTAATCATCTCTCTAAAGAGGGGCTCACGTTCAGTAACCTCAGACAGGGTTAGGGCTTCAACACATGAATTCTAGGTAAGGGGAGAGTGCACACTTCAGCCGATCACAGTCTCTTGTGTATTTAAAAGCCTTAAGCCGTGTCTCCTGAAATCCCCTATAGCCAATTTTCCACAAACACAGCGTTGTCCTTTGCTAGAGTGCTTGTAACCCTGGCAAATTCACACCATTTGACATCTAAACCTGATTTGCGTTTTGAAGCATGAGTGGAAGGAAAATAATATTGCGATTCAGTAGGATGCTAAGAGTTTCTTTTTTTGTCTTTTAAATCTTTTTTGTCCCTTTTCTTCTGACGTGTTATCTGAGGCTTGCTGGCAAATGGACAGACAGATTTTCCATGGAAGTGTATGAATGGTCTTCAAGGGATATGTAAAAGAAAATAATTTTCCAACTTTACAAACATCAGGGTTTTGGAACATTTGGTTTAGATTATGATAAAATAATTTATGAGAGAATTTTCTGTTTCAGAACCTCTGTGTGGGTGGCCTTTATTTTTCAGCCTCTCTACTGATGAAAATATTATAGTTATTTAAAACCCTCTGTTCACTCCCAAATTAAGAGATCCTTTGTGTAGACACCTGTGTATACTGTATAAACTGACAGATACATATGTAGTGCCTGAATCAACTACATGGCAGATGATCATGAAGAAGAATTGGTCTCTGCCTTAAAGTAACCTATCGCATAGTGGCATGCGAAAAATAATTACGAAATTCCCTAAAGCAACAAAAATTATTTGCAAACGAGTATTTTTCATTAAATTACTAAGGGCCTCATTCTTATGCTGGACAGAAGCCTTATGAATTAAAAAATGCAAGTTATCAACTTGGAAATGAAAATGAATCTATTTTATCCCAGTGTGTTTGCAAACAAGTGCTTCTCTTCTTATAATATGTGACTGTTCAGAACCTGGGAAGCACCCAAGGTGGAATCTGAGGAGGGAGGCGCATCTGGTGAACTCCAACAGAATAATGAACATAAATGGCGTGTTCTCTGACAGGTGGTTGGGGGCATTTGACCAAGACCATCAATTACTTAGTGACACTTTTCAACATTTATGAATCTTATTGTTTAAGTTTCCAGGGAAATTGTTTCCCAGGTTTGGGAGAAGAAAAACCTCCAAGAAAGAAAAGCACTTGTTTTCTCTGGGATCTGCTATAAAAAGTATCAATTATGGGAGGACCGCCCAAAACCACGAAGAGCTGCAGGGTACAACAGTAGGCTGCTATAGAAGATAGAAGATGTCTGGATTGGAACAAAATAATCTCTGGACCTCAGTTTTCACTTCTTAGGCAATGGGTTTAGAGAATTTCAAACACAAGAAATTTAAATATTAATGAAAGGGAACCACATGTCTTCTGTTTCTGGCCACAATGAAGTAGCCAGTATCACACTCAGCCTCTTGAAATAAATAACTATGAAACCTGGACAAATATGTATAATAATTGTTTACAGGAGATGGACAACTACCTATGCAGCCTGCAAACGTGGAGAGAAGGCTTGGTGAGCCACAGGCTCCACTTGGAGATGCTTTCTGAGTCAGGAAGGCACAGCCAAGGTGGAGAGCAGCTGTCTCACTGGGTGAAGATGACAAAGACCAGAGCAGTGAGGTTCTAGCACAGCTGGGATTTGGGGGGAAGAAGTACTTGAAAAGGGAGCATCATGAGGAGGGAATGGCAAAAGTCTACGTGGAAATTCGTCTTCAGCCTTTGACGGACTCCTGAGCTGCATGCACAGGAGGTCCAGGACACCTGGGGGACATGGCTCCCAGGACAAGGTGAGATTCCAGAGCCCTCACCTGCTGGGGAGACAGTGCAGTTGGTGTCCAATCAGACGGGAAATTTTGTTGGATAGTCTGAGAATCTATAAGGTAAATATTGACATTGCTAAAAGGAGACAGAATTCCACAATTGTAGTTGGGAATTTTTATACAAGCACCACAAAATTGACAGAACAAGTAGATAAAAATCTGTTAACTATATAGCTCTGAACAGTGCTTTGAACAACCTTGTTGATATGACATGATATGATATGATACATATACACACATATACATATATAGGTGTATGATATATACCAAACCCAATAATTATAGAACTCGAATTCTTTCCAAATACTTTTAGAGCATTTACTAATATTTTCCATGTGCTGATTCTCAAAGCAGTCCTCAACAAATTTCAAAGGATTGAAATCATTCAGACCTTGGTTTTTGACTAAGGTGGATTAAACAGATAAGGGGAAGTTCACCCACAGATTAGAAATTAAGCAATACATTTCTAAATAAGTCATAATTAAAAATTCAAAGCAAAGTTTAGAAAAATAATTTAATGAATCCTAATGAAATTTCAAAATATCAGTATGGATAGAAAAAAGTAAATTAATGCTCAGAGGGAAATTTATTAACATAAATATATAAGAAAAAGATAAATGCCTAAACTTCCATCTCAAGGATCTAGAAAAATGGCAGTAAACAAAACATAAAGCATGTATAATTAAGAAAATAGGATAAGAACAGAAATCAATAAAATGGGAAAATAAGTGAATGCCACAAAGGAAACCATAAATGAAATGAAAAGATAACCTATGGAATGGGAGAAAATATTTGTAAACAATGCGACCAACAAGGGATTAATTTCCAAAATATTCAAACATTTCATACAGCTCAATATCAAAAAAACAAACAACCCAGTCAAAAAATGGGCAGAAGATCTAAACAGACATTTCTCCAAAGAAGGCATATAGATGGCCAACAGGCACATGAAAAGATACTCAACATTACCAAGTATTAGAGAAATGCAAATCAAAACTACAATGAGGTATCACCTCACACTGGTCAGAATGACCATCATCAAAAAGTCTACAAACAATAAATGCTGGAGAGGGTGTGGAGAAAAGGGAACCCTCCTACAATGTTGGTGGGAATGTAAATTGGTGAAGTCTCTATGGAAAACAGTATGGAGGTTCATTAAAAAACTAAAAATAGAGCTACCATATGATCCTTCAATGCCACTCCCAGATATATATATCCAGAGAAAACAAGAATTTGAAAAAATACATGCACCCCAAGTTTCACTGCAGCACTATTTACAATAGTCAAGACATTGAAGCAACCTAAATGTCCATTGACAGATGAATGGATAAAGAAGACGTGGTGTATACACACACACACACACACACACACACACACACACAAAATGGAATATTATAAAGCCATGTGCAGCAACATGGATGGACCTAGAGATTATCATACTAAGTGAAGTAAGTCAGGCAGAGAAAGACAAATATCATATACTACTGCTTATATGTGGAATCTAAAAAATGATACAAATGAACTTATTTACAAAACAGAAATAGAATCATAGACATAGAAAATAAATTTATGGTTACAGAAGTGGGGAGGGAGGGGATAAATTAGGAGTTTGGGATTAAAATATACACACTACCATATATAAAATAGATAACTAGCAAGGACCTACTGTATAGCACAGGAAACTATACTCAATATCTTGTAATGACCTACAATGAAAAAGAATCTAAAAAAAATATATATATATCACTATATATGTACAGCAATGTGATTCAGTTATACATACATATATATATGTGTCACTTATTAATTTTTTTCTGGCTGTGTTGGGTCTTCGTTGCTGCGCACCAGCTTTCTCTAGCTGTGGCGAGCGGGGGCTGCTCTTCGTTGTGGTGTGCGGACTTCTCATTGTGATGGCTTCTCTTGTTGCGGAGCATGGGCTCCAGGCGTGTCGGCTTCAGTTGTGACATGCAGGCTCAGTAGTTGCGGCTTGTGGGCTCTAGAGCACAGGCTCAGTAGTTGTAGTGCACGGGCTTAGTGGCTCCGCGGCATGTGGGATCTTCCCGGACCAGGGATCGAACGCGTGTCCCCTTCAGTGGCAGGCAGATTCTCAACCACTGCGCCACCAGGGAAGTCTCGCCACTTATTAATTTTTAAATGTCATGTAAGTGTTTGAGAAGTCTTGACTACCAAGACAGAGCAGCATGGCACATGTGAAATAAAATGGTAATATAGCTGGCATGTATATCTTGTATTCTACGTGCCAAGCACTGTTCTGGGGCATTTTGTATGTGACAAACCCAGTGAGGTAGACAGTTTTCTACACTTTCAGATGAGCAAATGTACATGCAGAAATACTAAGAGTCTTGCCTGCTGTCATATAACTAAGAGAACAGAACTAAAATTTTAACCTTGACAGTGTATTTCCTGTGTATTCTCTTAACCATTGATATTACCTCTTGATTCACGAGTTTTACACCTTATTATGCTATGTGGGCCAATTAAAGTATTTATTTTCTTGAATTAATGTATTACTCTAGTACAGAAAATTTCACATAGCATTAAAGGTATCTTTCTTTCTCGGATTTATCCCTTGATCAATGCTTTGACAGAAGGGAATAGTATGTTTCTATCTTTGACATATCACCTAGCTCATGATATTATCTGTCTGCCTGTCTATCTATTATCTATCATCTATTATCTAGCCATCTGTCTTTGTTCAGTAAAAAAGAACAACATGTTTCTGGGGTCAAGTAACTAAACACAGAGTGAAAGAACTTCTGAAAAGGAAGGAATTATTTTTGATCCAAAGTGAAAAGCTTTTCTGAATAATTAAAATAATAGAACATCAGAAATGGTTAGCAATCAGTGATTTTTTTTTTAACGAGACACTCATCATTCTAAGTACTTTTTAGTCATCTTCTGAAGTAATGGGAAAAATCAGTCCATGGTTTTACATCCCAAATAATGCTCACCAACAAAAGACAAATTCTACCCAATCTTAATGGTCAACTAGGTTTGTTTTCAATAAATCAATAAGCTAAAAATGTCATTCAAAGGACGAAATGCAACAATTTTTAATCTCCTTCTCACTCAGCTAAACATTTTAAATTCCCCTTTGGTAAGCAAGATCTGAGGACTGGGGTTGCAGCCTGTTTGAATACAGAGAGAAGATGTCAATTATAATTTTGTTCATTTTCCGAAGGATGAACCTCGAGGTTGATAGAATCAAACTGAATAATGAAGGAGAACGTCCAGACACATTTTATTAAAAACACAAGACCTCTTAAAATTCAACTATAGATGTTGTCAATAAAGAAGTTTAACTCAATTTTAATGACTCATCAAAATAATGTAAAATGAATCATTCCAGGACTCCAAATTCATTATGGAATTATTCTGAAAGCTGCTCTCTTTTAAAATTATGTTGGAAAACCCATCACTATTCTTTAAGCTGGCATTAACCTTTCAAAAAACTAGTAAGTCAAAATTTTTGCAAAGTATCCGCCTCCTCATTTAAAATGTTAATAATCCTTTAATAAAGACGTAGAAATATTATGGTTTCACTTATTTTCCTTTTTAATTGCCGATGCACAGTAGAGAGGTAGCATATTCCCGGTCAGTGGCATGCAATCGTCATATCTTACACACTTAGTTTTCCCAACTTTTCTCCATTTTCCACAACAATATTATTCTCCCACCCATGGCTACCCATTTCTTTATGTAATGGTTATTCTTGTTACTAACCTACCAATGCTTTATTTACAGGTATAATTCCCTGCTACAAAAGTTATACTATCTCTGAATCACTCTGTGCTCCAGTGATGACTTTTCTTGCCTTCTGACCTTCACATATATTTTGATTCTGGTTGGAAATATTTTTCCCACCTCTTGACCAAGTGGAACCCCTAATCCTCATTCGGGATTTAGTTAAGAGA
Organism: Neophocaena asiaeorientalis asiaeorientalis; assembly: GCF_003031525.2. Taxonomy (NCBI): domain Eukaryota; kingdom Metazoa; phylum Chordata; class Mammalia; order Artiodactyla; family Phocoenidae; genus Neophocaena; species Neophocaena asiaeorientalis. The sequence continues at coordinate 910,564 of NW_020175446.1, read as the reverse complement.
ACGCGTTTTTCTCAAGCAAGCATATTCTGAGGTCTAACATGGCCTTCTGTGTGATTCTCTATCTCAGTCAGATTATAACATTTTTATACAGAATCCAATTATTTCTGTATTTTGAATTCCTTGTACCCTCATCTGCTTCCAGCACTAAGTTGTAAGGTGACTGAGCAGATGGCCTGACTACCAGCAGTCCGCAGATGCCCAGCACAGAATAGAGTTTTAGTAACATCTAACGAATAAAGAAATATTGTATCTGTGACACCTCTGCTATTACTGTTTTCATCACATAAGGACCCTCTGTGACCTGAACCTCCTGCCCTGTTTAAAATAAGTAAACCTCAATTAACCTGCTTCATTTGGTTCCAGGTTAAAATAAACGATCAGAGCCTTCAAAAATATTTGGTAGTATCCAGTACCTAATGTATTTAACATTAAAAGAGCTATAACGATGATGTATTTTTTTTAATTTATTTTATTGAGGTATAGTTGATTTACAATGTTGCGTTAATTTCTGCTGTAGAGCAAAGTGACTCATTTATACATATGTGTGTTCTTTTTCATATTCTTTTCCATTACAGTTTATCACAGGATATTGAATATAGTTTCCTGTGCTATACAGTAGGACCTTGTTGTTATCCATTCTATATATAATAGTTTGCATCTGCTAATCCCAAACTCCCAATCCATCCCTCCCGCACCCCCTAAACAATGATATACTCTTGACAAAGAATTATTATAATAATAGAAAGTTGTTATTTTCCCTTAAGATTTTTAGAACTTACAGTTTGTACCAATTATATTTTAATTTTATTTCTAAATGCCTTAATGGAAAAAACATGGATATCATGAACAACTATGAAACAATAAGCTTATGTATATAACATGGGAAATTTATTTTATTTTAGGAGTATTATAAAAATAAATGTTTTGGTAGCTATTGCATTTGAAGCTCTCTTTGGGGCTAATGGGAAAAATGTTTCTTTTTTTAAAAAAAATTATAATTCAGAAGTTTCTTTTTAAAACTTCTTTTGAAATGTGTTTTCCTACTGACATTTCACCCTGACCATTAGCCTGGATTACAAATACACATTTTAAAATTCATATCAAGTGAATAATTATTGCTTTCTTTCTCCTTTAAAATAAACTTCCTCGGGCTTCCCTGGTGGCGCAGTGGTTGAGAGTCCACCTGCCAATGCAGGGAACGCGGGTTCGTGCCCCGGTCTGGGAGGATCCCACATGCCGCGGAGCGGCTGGGCCCGTGAGCCGTGGCCGCTGAGCCTGCACGTCCGGAGCTCATGCTCCGCAGCGGGAGAGGTCACAACAGTGAGAGGCCTGCGTACCGCAAAAAATAAAAAACATAAACTTCCTCATGACAAACATGCACGTGTAAGGTTTGTCAGCCCCCTGCCATCGACCCTCCCTACCAGCTGCGGCCATTTTCAATTCTTCTAATAATTGTTTCCGGTTATTCCCGACATACCTGTAGCAAACCAATCAGGAACCCAGCGAAGCTCAGTACTGTAGTAAAACTAGCTATTGCAAAAGACTTGTACTGCATTTTGTATCACTAATGTTAGGAAGAAGGAAATCTGTAGTTGGAATGATTAGAAAATTGGTCCTTGGAGGACCCACCTTTATTTGCCAACATCCCTTTGTCCTCAGTGTTCAAATACTTCTGAGTTGGAATCCACTTGTAATTTAATAGCTTTGTGTCTTTCAGGATTTACATCAGCTCTGTTCATCTCAGTGTCCTATGCAATTGAACTGCTACCCCCTCCCCTCCCCCAGCTGGCAAGGGTTTCATTACGGGAGACGAGAGGAAGTGAAATGACCAGCCCCGGGCTCAGCCGCCAGACGCTCGGGAGAGGCTGCTGCCACCCCCTCTCCACCCACTCTCCTCAAGCGATACAACACACACAGTCACCCCTGTCGAAACATACTTTGGTGAAGTTATGTAACAAAAGCTGAAATAAGAGAATAGTTTATGCAGTTTAGGATTGGTAGATGGAGAGAGGAAAAACAAAATTATGGAAAGAACTTGCAAGAGTCCCAGAAGGAAAGAGATGGCGGAATTCCTCCTTGAAATGGAGGAATTGAGAAGCATTTATTAAAGGGACAACATGCAAGAAAAATCAGCAAGAGATGGTAAAAAAAACAAACAAACACCAGGGTTAGCACAGGAAAAGAGTCGTTTCTTCCCAGTTTCTTCCCAGGGATACAGTGAGGGCAGCTCCTGGCACCGGTAGGGTCTCCAGCTGTAGGGGTCCTGGAGGATATCGGCCTTCATTAGAGGCCCCCCGTCCACCCTTCCTCATGCTCTGAGTGTGATCTGGGGGCACCTCCCCTTGCCTGGACGTCAGCACACACACGAGGGCCTGGCAGCCCCACTGACTCAGGCCAGAATAAGCAGCCCTGAGCCCCAGGCAGGGTCAAGAGCCGACTGTTGGTCCAGGGGCTGAAAGGGGAACACGGAGCACAAATTATGAGCACTGATCTCCATTTGGATTTTCTACAACTAGAGCAAAACACTAATGTCCAGAAGAGCCTGGTTCTTAACTTCCACACACACAAAAAAGAACGATGAAATTTGGACTCTTGTTCATTGCCTCTATTTCCCCAGGAGTTAGATCCTTCTTGTTCTTCTTTCTTATTAAAGGGTTGTTAGCGGTATCACTTGGCATGCGGTTGGAAAGAGTTCCTGGACCCAATTCCAGCATGTGGGTGGAGGCGTCCCCGCACCAACAAGCAATTCTCTGACGCCAGCAGGGAGTCTGAGAACCCACCCCAATTCTGCGACTCTCCACCTGTGGTCAGCATTGGGTTCCACAGGGAAGGGGCTCAGTCCCACAAGACCCCCCCGCCCCCCAACTTCAGACTCCAGTAGAAAGCTCATGTTAACACCTGTGCTTCTGACCAGCCAGCTACCGACTGGAGGTCCCCATGACCCCCTCCAATTCAGGATCGCAAGTCCAGGTTGCTACCTGCACTTCTGAACTGGCTGTAAATCAGAGGTTCCCACGACCCCCTCCTTGGGTTCTGTTAATTTGGTAGAGCGGCTCAGAGAACTCAGAAACATTGTACTCATGAGATTACTGGTTCATTATTAAAGGATATTAAAGCATATGAATCAACAGCCAGATGAAGAGATACACACGGTGAGGTCCTGGACAAAGGAGCTTCTGTCCTCTTGGAACTTGGGCCCTGGCTTGGTGGTACCAGGGAACTTTCTGGTCTCCTTACCTGGAAGCTGGTGGAAAAAAAGGAGCCAAAAAGCTGTCCTTGTGGGTTTTTTCGGAGGCTTCACTACATAGTCATGATTGACTAAGCAGGGACCAAGGGCAATGGATTCAACCCCCAGCCCCTCTCCCCTCCTCAGGTCAGCGGATGGGACTAAAAGTCCGAACCCTCTAATCACAGGTGGGTTCTCCTGCCAACCAGTCCCCACCCTCGGGTAGGAAAAGCATTTTCAGAAACTGAAGACCAGGGGCCGAATATGATCCCACTGCTCTTGTTACACAGGAAATTCTAAGGTTTTGGGAGCTGTGAGCCAGGCACTATGGATGAAGACAAGCTATATGTATTTCTTATAAATCACAATAGCACAACAGTCATAGAGCAAAACTCCCCTGAACAACGTATGTGATTTAATTGTAATATCTGCAGATCCAGGACAGAGGAAGAACTCAGGAAATACTTATTCGATAAATTAATGAACACGTACCAAAAATGTGACAAAAATATTTATAATTAAATGCTGTAGGATCATCCAGCAGATCACATATATTACCTATGGTTAAGGTCATGTAGAATCCTATAGTTAGCCGGATTAAGACATGTGCATCTAATACACTGTTGATGGCATTTGTTGTGCCCTCTTCCCATATTTCTGCCTCTCCCCAAAGAAGAACAAACATCTTCCCGAGCGTGTACTCTGCCCCTTCCCCTGTAACTAACTCTTCCCTCCAGGAGAAGTGCTGACCTGCCTGGTCAGGGACGCGATACCCGCTGTCTGCACTTCACAGGCTTGAGGGTATATAGCAGAGCCATGCACAGCTGTCCTGCTTCCTTATTGAACAGAGGTCAGCGGTCTCTTTCCTGGCTTCCTTTTCCTGTTCCTGCCCAGTGGACAGGTAGCTCTCGTCCTGCTCTCTGTTCTCATTCCCTCAGGTGGCCTGGCCTCCCGTTCTGGCTAAGTGGTCTGTGCTGGCCCCTTGCTGGGCGCCCCAAGCCAGCACTGAGCAGTGCAAGACTAGTAGGTGGCCCTCACATTACCGTGGTGACACCACATCCAGATCAATGGCCACACGGGCAGATTCACAGGAAGAGAGCAAGGGTCCCCAAGAACTCTAGACTTAGGCTGCATTTTCTAAACCAGCTGTTTATGGGGCATTGAAAAGGTGCCTTTGTTGCTAGCTCAATGATTGATAAAATGGGACTTTGTTATCAATTTAACTATGAATCTCAATGGATTTGCACATGAATCGGGACCCCAGCATAGAAGAGCAGTGAATGGAAAGCCCTGAATCTCTAACTGTGGATATCAAGGATTTACCATCAACCAGCTACTTCGCTTTTATCAAATCATGACTAGAGCTAAGAAATCTTTAACTTTTCTTCCAACTCTAAAATTCTGTGAATCTATGAATTATTAAAATGGGGAAAACTTCCACCAAATGGACATGGAACACAAAGAATCTTAATTATTGTTGTTAGTTATTTGTGTTATTATAGGATAATTAATTATAATATTAAATTTCAAGAGCCTGATAGCTGACTTTAAATATTTTCAACAGTATTTTGAAACAACTTTTTGGTAGAATTTTACAGTCTTAGCTTTTAATCCATCACCAATGGTTGACTTTTCCCCAGATATTTTTATATTATCCCTATTAACATTCTGTCATGAACTAACACTTAATTAAAATATATAATCGTTTTAGTTCCTTGGTTGTTTTCCTAAATTCCTTGTTATTTATGAATACATAGCAGAGCATAATATTTGTATCTTAATTAACTTTTTCATACTTAATAATCATTTGTTATTGCCTTTGTATCTGTTCACAAAAAATAGCTAATTCCCTAATCAATTAATGTGTACTCTTACTCCATGATTGCTTTAATTTCTCACTAAACTGAGAAAATATTTGCAAAGGCTTTCTTTTGCTAAATGTTTTTGGAAAATTACCACTCTGCTTCAGAAATGCTCACCATATTATGCAGCAAGATCCACTGATTTGCTTAAACTTTATGTAGTCTGGGGGGAATAGGGCCACATAAAATTCCGTGGGGTGCTAACCAAACCCCTTAGGTGATTTAATCACTGCATCACTGTCCACAGTAGGGCCCTTTCATTTTATGATATGCCAAATCAATACTGCTCTGATATAAATTATAATCTATAGCTTTTCTGTTCTGGAGTCTTGGTCTTCAGGGCAGCTAGTGCTTCCTTTTCCTTAGTAATGAGTCAATTCTGAAATGTTCCTAAAATATAATCCTGAGCAATTTGCCTCACTACTCAATGAAGAAGGTCACAGCGCTGTAGTCTATGAAAACATCCAGCTTGACTGGTCCATACTCAGGCTCTAGAACATTTTTTAAAGGCTGTTTGGAACACTCACTTAGAAAAACACAGTTTGATAAAGAGACATTGTCTCATTTAACTTTCAAAATATTAGAATTATAACTTTATACAAATATAAGATAAACCCATGAAAAGATTTTATTAAACTCATAAATTAATGAGTGAACCAGTGAGGTGTTCAAATTAATTCAAACACTGTTTTGGAGAAGGTGTATGTAGGGACCGGTTAATAAAGGAAGATTAGGGTAAGATTTTTGAGTTAGATACGGAACTGGTTAATGAGAAACAGGACAATCAAACATCACCATTCAGTTATCTTCTCTATTATACAGAAATTATTTGTATCTCCACAATGTAAGTTCATTTCTATCCCTACGAAGTTAAAATAGCCCGTTCAATAAAAAATTAAAGGTTCAAGCCAATTACTGCCTTTTTCAAGTATCAGATGATTTTTATAACAAAGGCTTTTTAACAATAAGAAAAAATGTATATTAACAATGGAGATGGTGGGAACCTGGATGAAGCAGGGAGTGCATGACAGATCCAGTGGGGCTTCCTGTTCTTGGCTAAAGCTTTCTTGTACCTTGTGGATACATAGTCCCAGCGCAATCTGAGTTTCTTTTTTTTTTTTAAATAAAAATCTAGAAAACAGAAGTTTTTTGCAAGAAAACCCTTGATTTGTAAAATGCTAAGCAGACCGGAAAAAACCAAAATGAAACAAAATTAAAAAGCCGTCTCTTTGGGTACAAGTTTTTATCTCCTAAGCTGCTCAGGATGAATCTACCCTGGAGGAAACTGCTCTTGGATGTGAAACCTGCAGTCGACTCTGGACACGGACATCGTTTGCACAGTTTGCCTACTTAGCTGTTGTTAGTTTCCCCAAAGGCAACTTACACATTTACTATGTTTACTTCCAGACTGGAGGGCCCCGGGGTTCACCCCCTGAAACTTAAATGCTCTAAACTTACAGTCAAAGACCTAAAGCTGTCATTCCTCGACTCTCTGGGTTTCCAGACACTAGGAAAAATACTGATCTCCAATGTTGGGGAAAAAAATATTAATCCCTGTTACTGGTTGAAAAGCACTGTCTTTCTTTTGTATAAAGGAGGAGTTTGGGATATTTCAGAATTGACAGATCAAATTTAGAGCTCACGTCTCACAACAGAGTAGAGATTCTGACCAAAAGTTGAAAGCAATGTTGATCTAAAACAAATCGACTGGCAGCTATGTCTCCAGCAATGATGCATTTACTCGGGATCAGCAGAGAATTCATATTTGGGGTCTGCAGTCATGGGAGGCTTGTGCAAGTCCCTGCACAGCAAGGAAGGAGGAGGCTTTTGCAGAGGGGAAAAGGCCGGTGGGAGGACTGCCCTAAACAAAGGGTCAGTGTCTCTTCATGGGCGAGTCCTTGCCAGGAAAGAAGCAAGTCTATCTTCTTCCCGTTGGGCTCCATTTTCCTTATGAGAATGACAGCGCCCCTTGTGGCCCCGACTCTATTTAACTGAGGGTCATGATCCTTGATCTTTTACAGTAACAACAACTCTTAGTAAACCTGTTTCTAGACTCCATGGTGACTATGGGACAGACTGGTGAGGGTAGAGAATCTGGCTCCTGGTATACAACTCCTTCTCCTCGTGCAGCACAAGGGAACTTCATAACTGGAGAGAGGCTGGCATCTGGGGAAGATGCAGCCTTGGAACAAGGGCAGGGGCTGCAGGCCAGGCCACTAAGTGTAGTGTAGCCAACAGCCAGCAGGCATGTCCTTGTTAGGATATCATGCAAAGTCTCCCCAGCAGGACGACCTGGGTTCTCTGCTGAAGCCCGGCTCCTGCAAGGAGGTTACCCTCTTTGGGAAGCCGAGGCTCCCTATCTCTCCCCTCCTGTTTAGTTCAGGTAACCTGAGCCACGTAGGACGTTCATAGTGCTGTGTGAGCACTACCACGTGTGGCACCCTCACCCCCACCCCCATCAACATCCCCAGCAGGGTCACTTCCTCTACCCCAACCCATCACAGCTGGGCCGTGACACAGCCCGCCTACAAGGGATCCGAATGCATAAATGAAACAGTAACCGACAAATCGCACATCTTCCCACAGGGTCTTCTCCAACATTACAAGTGTTCTTAAAGCAATCGTGATAAAATCGTGCCGCCTTGCAGCCTCAAGCACTCCACCTTCTCCACCGTTTCAGCCACTCTACGTATATTTTTAAATTCCAAGATAATTTGATAAGTATTAGATTATTCAGTGACAGTAAATATGAGAAACTGTTGCAGATAGGTGACTCCCACAAGTGTATTTTCATTTATACACTGATATTTATTGAACACTTAATTTGTGCCAAACACAGTACTTGCTGTCGGGGTTCAGGGGCTCCTAAAGGACAGAACTCGTGCCCTCACAGAAGTCACCTCTAGCGGGAAAGGCAAGCAAAGGACAAAGCATGTAGGTTGAGTTGGTGAGTATTCTTGCTCTGAGGATTCTATACTCACTCACTGGGCTATCAGACATCCTCAGACTGACCTTCAATTTGCTTCTCATTCTCTCAATGTTGGGTTCACAGATCATCATCTTCCCCCTTTCTCAACAATCTTGGCCAGATTTTCCGTTTTCAGTAGGCTCAGGAAACACCAATCTGTCTTCCATTCAATCAGAGTAACCCATAAGGAGCGAATGATACAACAGCACTTTCTCCACATGGCCAGCCTGGGGCAGGGCTCCTTTGTCCTCCCAACCAAGAGGGCCCTTTAAAGCTGCACCTGCTGGTGGCTTTTAGACTCCCCAGTCCTCGACCCTCACACCACGTCATCTCCTTCCACTTCTCCACTTCCTGCCTCTCCAGGGCAGGCCCCATCTCCGTGAGTTTTGTTTCTAAGTTCTGGTAACTTCTTTACTGCAACCCCCTAGGAGAGCTTATTAAATGTCACCGTCACATTTAACTCTGTAATCTCCCTCAGAGCCCAGGAGCTCTCCACAATCTTCATATTCTCACACACCTTACTGGGCTGTCCTTCCCAAAATTTCCATTTTCATTCTTCACTGGTCAATGACCATAAACTCAATTGCTAACCAGCAGTTAAGAGTAGATATCATATCTTGCCATTGCAATGCTTGAGTGTTAACAGTTCACCAATAGTAACAGTTAACCAATAGTTAAGAGTAGATATTATGCCTTGCCATTGCGCTAATCACAGGTTAGTTGATTAGTAATGCCCGGCACATTACAAAATTAAGTTTAAAAAGGACTATAAACTCAGTTGCTCACCTATCAAATGGGAATACAAATCTCTACTTCAAAGGGTTATTATAAAACTTAAATTAGATAATTCAGAGTTTTCCAATCAGTGTGCCACCATCCACCCGTATGTCTCCCCCAGTGATCCCATCAGGGACCCACTCCCCACCCCTGTGTCTCGAAGCCTTTCCCAGTGTCCTCTAAGAATATCATATTCCATGTGATGTAAGAAAAAAACAGGCAGGAGGCACTGCTGTGTACAAAAGTCTTGGTGACTGTGCAACACCAAATGCAGTTGTTGGATTAAGCTGTGTGCTAAGTTGGTGGAAAGTGTGGAAAGAGGGAAGGGATTTAATAACTGAGCGATCTGAGCAATGCCATGGCTCAGTTCCTAGGGGGTCAGTGGGAAGTCACAGCCTAGTAAGGGTCCCTTTTCCTTGTCATAGTTGAGCCTGGGACCTGCTGACACCTGCCCTAGTCCTGGGTCACCTGTCCAGTCCTGTGTCATGCCTCCTGTCCTCTATTGTTGAAGGTCATAAAAGAGTCTGGCTGCCTACCATTCTCCTACCTGTTATGGGACATTGACATCATTTCTCCAGTTTCTGGCCCCTGAAAAGAACCATATTTCACCCCCAGCTTTAAGACTTTCCTGGGATGCTTCTGAATATAACACAGTGATCGGAGGAGCCTTGACTACGATTCCTCAAGATCCCTGGATTTCTCTAAACTGAATGTAGGCGAGACCTCGTTTACTAAAGTCTCCTTGCTCTTTGTAGGTCCCATCTCTCATATGTCCCTTCATTCAGGACATCAGAAAAAGGAATTGCCAACTAGAGAATCAATATCACACTCTCGCAGCACCCTTCTCGACGCACAACAGAAATCAACCACAACGGACGTAAGCTCCTAACCAGCTCCATGAACTGACGCACTCGATTCATCGTTGCTCACCTGAGCCCAGTGTGGACCCCTCTCGACTTCTCCGAACTTGCTTCAGTGCCCACTGAGGCTGTGGACTGACTACCAGCCCAGCTCTGAACCTTCCTCCACCTTCTCAGCTGGCCTTCCTCTCTCTAAGGGACTCTGCCACCCTGCGACGCTCCCTGGGCTCCTTCTCTCGTCTCCTCACTGTCCTGGGCTTGACAATAGTCTTCTTGCTTCTTACTGCTGTTTTTAGACCTTTTCCTCCACCCTCTCCAATTTACCACAAGTTAATAGAAAAATGAAAATGTCATCGTTATGCATTTCACCATTTCCTTCTAAGTGGCCACTGTTGAGGTTGTATGCAGTTACTTAAATGAGGAGGAGATGGATTTGCGATTAACAAGATTTCATTGTAAGCCTTGTAAGACTTTTCATGATGTTTCTTCCAAAAAGTAGTCTTCCTCATTTATTCTCCTTAGCACGTATTCTCTCCCCTTTAAATAGCTCCCTTTCATATCGCTCCTGATAAACCCTTGATTTATGTCCAAATGCTTTAAAAGGTGCCATCGCTCATTTATTGAACAGGTCTTCGTGTCAGCCAGAGCTGTAGGGAGTGCTGAGGATGCAGCAGTCTGGGCACAAGTGAAATGGGTTGAATGCTTTCCAGGTCCTCGTTTGGGTGCTTTGCTTATGTTTGCGGGACAAGAATGGTTTCTCTCTTTATGATTCTTCCCTCTGGAAGCTGCCCCTGCCCTTCCCACACAGGGGGATGGGCTGACCCTGTCACCGCCCACCTCCCCACCTCCTGCACCACATCCCGCCCCCCTCACCCCTGCCCCACCCGTCCTGGGAGAGCACAGCGTGGAAGCAAGGTGTCACCCTACCCACCAGGCTTTCCGAGACCTTCCTGACACAGCTAGCTTATCATTTCTCCCTTTCTCTGGGATGGACTGCAGGCTGAAAGTTCAATACATCTTGGAAATCTGTCTCATCATCCTCAGTCCTGGGAGTTGATGCCACACAGAGGGCGGGGCCAGGGACTGGCACTGCCAACAACTGGGGGCTTGTAGAGACCAGGAATTCAGCCCCTCCCTACACCTGGCATGTCAGCTGCACGTTAACGAGATGTCCAGCTAATGCGTGGACTCGTTGAAGTTTGAGAAGCACTGATCTCAGGAAGTCAAGAGACAACAAACACACAAACAAATAGCAGACTCTGTTGGTGTCATTTTTGCTCTGGATTCACCCATTTCAAAATGTAAGTGGATCCTCCAGTTAGATCAACTGACAAACTGCCTTCCTCAAATAACAGTGTTTGATCACTGTTTTTTGTCTTGTGAATCAAAGTGTCCTCATTCCCCAACAGACCAGCTCATTTCATCGTCATAACAAAATGAAGACAGACATCATCTCCCCATTTAATACAAAAGCAAACTCAACAGCAGGGAGGAAACCTAACCTGCACAGTCACACCTCTGACATGTGTCACCACAGGATTCAAACGAAGGCTGACCAATGATTCCAAACCTCTTCTTTCTACCCGCCCAGTCTGTGAAATGAGTGAGACCCAGTTTGCCCCATCAGGAAAATCATGGGGTACCAAGGGGTCCAGCAGTCATCCTGGGTATGGTAGCCTCAGCACAGGGACGAGCCCCCCCAGTGCTCAGGGTCGGAGCACCCACCATGCAGTGCGTCCTACTGCGTCAGAAGTTGTAGCTCCAGAGGGGTGTTCCATCTGAAGCCAATAGATTTGATTGGATCTAAACATATAAAACATATATCTGCCACCCCTTTTGTATGTTAGAGTCCCTTAACCAAAGCAGAGAGTAAGGGGTAGTTCATTTTCTAACACAGATTCTGTAAAAGGAGAGAGTCAATTTGATCGCATTTGCAGACTGAAGTCACTGCCATTTGCTGGGTTTAACCTTCTAGAACCATTCATCCTATAAAACCTGCACAGCAGAAATAAAGAACACCTTCAAATGTAAAACTTCTAAGCATTTACATTGTTATAAATTTACCTTTCAATGAGCTTTTTTTTAAAACACATCATATCTACTTGAAGTTTCCCTTTCGTTTAGTAAAAAAGGCTGAAAAAGTTAACATAGGTAAAAAGTTAAACTTAGTTAAACTTAGTTTAAACTTTTTAAACTTAGTTTAAAGTTAACTTAGATAAAAAGTTAACTAAGGTTATGAACAAGGTTAATTCGGTCAGCCTTGCTTTGAATGATTTTTTATTGTCCACAATTTATTTTATTGGATATTTTTTAAAAAGAAATTCACTAGGAATTTCAGCCACAAAAATCTCTTTAGGTTGCTGTACACATTTAATGTGGATTTTTCTTTTTTTTTTTTCCCCACATGAATGATTAAACCGACTAAGGAAATCCCCACCCATCTTATTTCAATGTGTATTTTTAAAAACTAACATTTGCTCCCCAACGGGGCTGCGGTATGAATCTGTATCCCAATGGCTACTTACAAGTGTACTGACTTCTTCCATCCAAATGTCCTACCAACTCTACTCTTCCTCAGGACCTCGGTTGGCTTCCTCCCAAATCAAAGAGAACAAAACATCTCCCCACAGTCTGCCACCCTCCGCTGACCTGCATGCCCCCAAGTGCTCCTGTGCTTGGAAAACCAGCCAGGAGCTCATGAAGTTACCTGCTGATCTTAGATTCTTTCTTCAACCCATTGCATCTGCCCACACTAGCTCTTCTCCATAAGGTGACAGCACAGTCCCACATGCCATGTCTTATATTACACTTTGTCTTCTTCTGATTTGATCTCCCTGTGGTGTCCTCCATTGCTGTCCAGTCCCTCATTCAGGATTCTCTCCTTCCTCAGTTTCCATGGCAACTCTCTCTCTGTGCATCCTCTCCTTCTTTCTGGCCTCCTCTTCACTTCTGATGCTGCTGCCCTTCTGGAGCCCAGGCAGGAACTTGACTCCTCCCCCAAGTTCTTCCCCACTCTTCCTCTCCTCCCCATTCCCTTCTTTTCCATCCCACTCCTCATGATAATCTTCTTTCATCTGATAGGGCTGTCTCGTAAAATAAAGGACACCCAATTAATTGGCAATTTACGCTAAATTTACGTAAGTATGTCACAAATATTTCATGGGACATAGAAATACTAAAAAAATGTTTTCTATCTGCAATTTTCATTTAACTGGGTATCTGGTATTTTTATTTGCTAAATCTTGTTTATAAACTAAATCCTATTATTGGAGGATAAAGTAATTCCATACATATGGAATCCCATAGCTTCCATGAACACCTGTCTCTGAAATCTGTGTTTCCAACCTGGAGTTTTCCAATGAGCAGCTTCACCTGGATGTGCTGACTGTCCCCAGTACAACCCCTCTTTCTGCCCTACCTTTGTTAGCGTACTTTCACACTTTCCCAAATACCACTCACCCCGCATTCTTAGCCTCCCCCGGCCCTGCACACTCTGTGTCCTACATGTCAACACTAAGACACACGTCTTCTTCACCTTCACCCATTCCCCCACTGCTGCCGAAGTGAAGGCTTCAGAACTTGCTTCCTGGAGCAGAGTCTCACCATAACTGGCCTCCTTCCTGCTGGCCCTTCCCCTACCCAAGGCCTGAATGAAGAGCAGCTGTCCAGCCCCACACTGACCTTCCTCGATGGTCCTCGTCATGTTCAGCGTTAAGGTAACTGACTGTGCAGGGCAAAAAGGCACCACATTCAGCCTCCCTCTCCCTCTCAAAGAACGTGTCTTACCATTCCAACTCCAGCCACAAAAAGTATCTTGAGGGCTTCCCTGGTGGCACAGTGGTTAAGAATCTGCCTGACAATGCAGGGGACACGGGTTCGAGCCCTGGTCTGGGAAGATCCCAAATGCCACAGAGCAACTAAGCCTGTGCACCACAACTACTGAGCCCGCGTGCCACAACTACTGAAGCCTGCGTGCCTAGAGCTCATGCTCTGCAACCAGAGAAGCCAGCGCAGTGAGAAGCCCACGCACCGCAACGAAGAGCAGCCCCCGCTCGCCGCAAATAGAGAAAGCCCGTGCGCAGTGACAAAGACCCAAGGCAGCCAAAAATAAATTAATTAAAAAAAAATCTTGAGCTGCCCCAAAACACAATGAATCTCTTGTACACATTTCACCATTTTCCAGCGCTTTTCCTTGTGCCTAGATTGTCCAGCCCAATTTCTTCCAGGCAAACATATACTTGTTCTTGAATTTTGCTAGTTTTAGGTATTTGTCATATTGACTAGTCCTCCTACATTTGGAGGAATTTTCTGAATCACAAGTCCTGTCTCAAAAAGGACTCCTTTGCAGATGGGATTCCTGTGTGTGATCCAGACTCTCACATGAGTCAGATTTAGTCAATGGAATTGGAAGAGGAGCCACTAGTGTAAACCCTCTGTGTGTTTGAGACATTATGTATTATGAGGTCTAGTTTTGCTTTTTGTTTTTTACACAGAGGTGAGCCTCCATTAACTTAAACTGAGTTTCCTTCAACTCTCTCTCTGCTTCTAATCCTTCAAGTTTGGTTTGCTCACCCACAAAATTTAGCTTAGGTAAGTCTGCCCTTCTCACTACATACCTGGCTAAAGGCACCGACATCTCAAGGCTGCTTTTCTACCTGTTCATCTTCTTCCATCTTGCCCAGCCACTATGCAACTTCCCCACCACGGCCAAGGGGGTCTTCTGTAAACATAAATCAGGATATCATTCTGCCCAGATCCCTTCGATAGTTTCCCCTGCACTCAGCACACTGCCCACGCTTGTGACGCAGCAAGACAGAAGGGCTGCTGGCTCAGGAGTACCCCAGGACCACCTAGACTTAAGTCCGACCCCACCACAGCTGTGTGACTTCGTGAAAGTTAGTTGAGATGACTGGGAGTCGATGTTTTCATCTGTGTAACTCGGCTAACAACACCACAGTCTCCTAAAACTCTTGCGATGAATAAATGAGCTAGTCCGTGCAGAAGCAGTTAGAATGGTAGCTTGAGCTTGGAGAGCTGTAAAGTCAGCTTTATCGTCACGCGGACAGCCTTCACGCTAAGTGGCCTCTCTCCTGTGTCCTGTATCCTGCCCCATACCTTACTCCTCGCTCCTAAGCCCTCAGCCACACTAGCGTTACTCTGAGTCCTAAATGAACCAAGCGTGTTTGGCAATTCTTCACTTCCTATCTCTTCTCCCTGGCGACACTCCCCCTTCTGCTCTTGCAGCAGAAAGCTCCTCACTCTTCGGGAATGAGCTTAAATATCCTCCCAACAGGGAGGCTTTCCCTGGTCGCCACATGCAACGGAGACCCCACCACCCCTGTCCTGTTTATCTCTTTTGTATAAACTCTAAAAATACATTTTTTAAAAATCCACGTGTTTTTTGTCTATTCTTATCTCTTCCCAGGAGAATCCAAGCTCCTGAAGGCAAGAGCAGAGGTGAGCTGACTGCTAAACTGGGGGGAATTTGGTGAGCCTGTTCATTGTTAAGCACAGTCAATGCTGAAAAGTATGTCATAAACGTAAAATTAAACAAGCCGTATTAAAGCCAAATGTAATAAATACTCAGAATGCACCCCTTCCTAATTATTTTACTATTATCTATGCTCTGGAGACCAGAGGGCGATGGCATCTGTCTGATATCTACACAAATCTGTTACTGCACAGCCTCTTGCCAACTCCATGGGTGGTGTCACCTTGATAGCTTGAAATTGGCCACCATGGGAGTATTAGCATCAAGAACCAGCAAACACTGCAGTCAGGTCTTTGTGTATTATTTTGTTGTTTGACTAGAATTAGGAATGTGGTGGAAAATGTTAACCATGAAGATTAGATTTAAAATGTGTTATGTCTATAGCTGTTACATAGTGAAAAACACACAAGAAGTCATGGCCTTGTTCTCCCAGTATCCAAGAATTATTATCCAATATCACCTAGGAGCTGCTATGGCATTGGCAAAGTTCTGACACAAGTCATCATGGTTCAATTTTATCTTACTTTTTAATATAAGAGAAAATATCTTTCAGCTTTTGTATCAAAGGTACTCTTGTTTGTCAACTGCAACCATGGATACTATGGATACAAAAATCAACTATACACACACACACACACACACACACACACACACACACACACACAGACATACATACACACACATGCATTTTCCCCTGGACAGCAGGTATTCAACGTTAGTTGGTGCAGGACTGGCAGGGTATTGTCGACTTTTTTATTGATCTCCTTATTGCCGAGAATAGTACTGGGTATATTGCTTGAATGTAATTAATGTTTGCTAAATAAGTGATTGAAATGTGTGACATAAGTTGGCTGCATCAAGTACATTTTGACCAAATTTAGGCATTTAACATTGCTCAAGGAACATGAAATTCTCATCACAAACGCATTTATCATTTCCAAATTTCTTTTCTGGAAACCCCAAAAGTCCCTATCTCAAAAATTTTTTAATTACATGCTTTTGATAAGCTTTAAACATCTTATGTTCTAGACAATGATGCACCCTCTTTAAATTATATGTGCCCTCGCCTGACAATTAGGAGTCATTACATCTTTTTCATAAACGTAGGTGACTCTATCTTTTTTCTTTATGTACCAACCAGTAATATATTTATCCTTTATATTAGAAAACATCATCTTTTTTCCAATTCAAAATTAATAAATATTTATTACACTTTTTCAAAATGCGTGTGGTCCTTTTCTCTCCATATTAAAATGGATTCTACTTCCTGCCTAGGAGGACACATCAGTGTCAAGTACTGTGAAGGTCTGTGACTTTACCTAACTTGCAGGTTGATGAGACACGTCCTCTTGCCACAGTTTCAAGTATCCCGGTAGAAGACATGAAAGCCCCGGGGTCAGAGACAAAGGACGGTGTATTTCTCAGAGCAAGAGAACTGGGCAGGGTGTCAGCATTCTGTGTGACCGCTTCGAGCCCCAGTTCCCACAGGCAGAGAGTGGGCCAGGTGACGCCTATGTGCGCAGCAGGCTGCATTACGGGGAGAAACCGGGCCTTAGGGGACGGGGATCTTTTATAATGGGCAGTAAGTGTGCCTGCTCTTTGCTCCCAAGGGAGATGCTATGTCTCTCTTCTAACACTACTCACTATACAAACACCCTTACAAAGACAATCCAGAATTAGGAGCTGCCAGTGCCTCTCTTTCAATGGTGCAGAATGTAAGGAAGCCATGGAGAATCGTCTCCCAGCAAGTACAGCCCTCGAGATTGCAAATGATTGAAAGATAACAAGATAACTGGAACAAGATAAAGCAAAACTGGAGCTTACTCGTTTATGTAACTGGGGACTAGGGGGTGATTCTGGGTACAGGCCTTGCTTTTTGATCAACAAAATCACATAATAATCTAAGGGCATCTCTCTCTCTCTCTCTCTCTCTCTCTGTGTATTTAAATTCTCCCTATTTGTGTGTGTTGGACTTATTCAGATCAGTTTCCACCTGTGGCCAAGTACAGATGGATATAGATCTCTGTCGTCCTGCCTAGTGATCTCAGAGGACGTGGGCTTCTTTTTCCCTCTGCCGCCCATATGTTAGTTTCAGATCCATGGCCCTGCCTGCTGTACCAATGGGAGGTTATGACCATGACTGACCAGGCCTATGAAATGCCATTACGCTGGTCTCCTGCGTAAGGATCTAATTGAATAAAAAGGAAAAAGATATGAGAAAAATTTTATGTTCCAGAGTCCATTTATAGTCCATTTATTTATAGGGGAATTCCTTCTCATTTGAAACATAGTAGTTTGTTAAGAGCTACTCTAAGTAGATATTTCCATAGTGAAAACTTCTAAAGAGGAAGGGTACCAAACCATTACAGTAATAATAGTAGGTTCATTTATTTAGTTCAGCATATTTTAGGCAGGAACATGATCCAAGAAACGTGCTGGGTGCTGGAAAAAATAATAAATAAAATTGCTCATGACCCTCTGTTGCTACTTTCAAGGAAATATCAGTCAACTTTTCCCCTATTATCTAAAATAATGTGAGGTTTTAAATGTTTGACATTTGTGGATATGCAGCAGTACCATTTTTTTCCTTGGTGTTTTAAAGTCTTGCTGTTCCTTGTTCTTGCTTTTTATTTGTATAAGTGATTTTCATTTCTAGCTTTTTTGAATGCTTTAATGTTTAACTGCCCTTGTTATTTACATTTAAGTATTGGTTTGGTTTGCTCGGATTGGTTGTCAGCACAAGCCTGGAACAACCTTCTACCAAGTGACTTTGTGCCCTTTAAGCAGGACTAAGGATTTTTTCTTCTTCTTCTCCTTTTTTAAATTTTCGCTCTCTCTCTTCAGCTCTGTGTCTGTATCTCCTTCTCTCTCAAAAACACACATACAGACACAGAGACATACACACAAATGCACCAAATAATTTGCACATACTGAATACACACCTCTGATTCACGTTCTGAGAAACCACTTACTCTTTTAAATGAGGAGTTTTCTTATTAGTCTATTGGCATAAAATCATCCTTTTCATTCTTAACTCTTCTTACATTGACTATAAGTGTTCCAATTATCTCTATTATGTCTATTCATAAAATAGTATAAGAATTCATTTTATAATTAGTACAAAATCTGTTCATTTTGTTGGATTACCTAACATATAAATACACTTATCTATCTAATTTCTGGGTAGAAAGACATTTATTAAACATTGTTTACACTGAGAAACAGTTATCAGAGATTACAGAAGAAATCTGCCAGCCAAGTAGATGTTCAAAAACGCTCATTTTCTCCATATTTTGAGTTTAAGTCTGGGAAAATGTTCACCAGACTTAAAATCTAGATGTCCTGTCTGACAGTCCACAATGGACTGAATGTTTGTGTCCCTCAAAATTCATGTAACTTAACCCCAAGGTGATGGTATTTGGAGGTGGGGCTCTGGGGAGATGATTAGGTCATGAGGGTAGAGCCCCCATGCATGGAATTTGCACTCTTATGAGAACCTAGCAGCCCTGTCTCTACCATGTGAAGATGCAGCAAGAAGATAGCCCTCTGTGAACCGAGAAGAGGGCCCTCACCAGAACCATGCTGACGCCCTGATCTCAGGCTTCAGCCTCCAGACTGCCATCAGTGAATGTGATTGGTGAAGCGCCCCTGTCTATGGTGCTCTGTTTAAGCAGCCTGAGCAAAGACACTGTCCACCTTACGATCCCATCACCCCTTTCTGCTTATCTCACATAACCCACCTGCTCCTTCTCAGATGGATGTCCAAATTTTAGGTTACTCTAAATTTGAGCTTCTATTCCTTTCTTTTAAACCAAATTGCCATGGAACAAAGTATGGATCAAAAGGCTCTGTTAATTCTTTTAACTATTTTTCCAATTAACCTAAATCATATTTATAACATTTAACATGCTATTTTCCTACTGTTGGATAAAGACGATTTACAATAAATGCCTATTGATGTTTTTTAACTTCTAACCTCAGAGTCTTTAAAATGATCTCTTACTTCTGCTGGTAATTTTTACATCCATATGCAATCGTAAATGGCTTGGATGCCGAGGAATGCAGCCCCTATATTCAAGAGGCAGATACGTCTGCCCGATGCTTCTCAAAAAGCTATTGATTTCCACTTATGTCTTCTTTATCCATTTTTCTTTGTTCAGCAGAATAAAATGATAAACACATAGATCTTTTTTAACCAGACAGTTGAGTACTATAAGTACACACACACACACACACACACACACATACACACGATGCACTGCAATCTTGAACCAAACAAGTATTGGAAATCCGTTTACTAACCAGATTCCATTCTGCAAGATTCTTTCCAAAATCTTCATACATTTAACAAAGTAAGTTCCTTACTGCATTTTATTCCAAAAATGGCTTAGAGTAATTACATTTGATACTGTTTATTGCAATTGCAGAAGACCACACTGGTGTGGGAGTAGAAAAAACATCTGAAGGCAAACGCTCATTAAAATCAGAGAGGGTTAGCAGTGCCTCCCTCTCTCCTTGCTAACAGCCTCACCTCTGCCTGTACCTGGCAAGGTGGGCTTGGGCGTCCCTTCCCTTATCTGTCAATCACGGGGGTGGAGGACTGTCAGGGCTCCTGTTAGGCTGGGGTTTGTGTGTGGAGCACATAAAGTATGCAGAACAGGTACACAATATAGTGTTACATAGTAGGTAAATAATTCAAGTCTAGCTATTTGTTCTATTATCTGCCCCACCCCCATAGCATGTGATTTGCACAGTGGCCTGTCTGCAGCCACCTTGTTCACTGCTATATCTGTAACACCTGGACAGGCTGACAGTGCGGTCAAGTGTGTATTTGTTGAATTTGTTGTTTTTTAAACACTTGAGTAAAATTATAGATATTCCAAAGGCATGTTTAAAATCTCACTGAAAACTGATTCATGTTTAAGTGCGCGCACACACACACACACACACACACACACACACACACACACACAATCGGTTAGTTTTAAAATCATCCAGCTAATTGCAGGCAAAATTCTTTGAGGAAAATTCATTCCATCTTCCATTTGCAAACTTGGCACTGAAAGGACACTAAAATTAACAAAATCAATTAGTTGGATTAAAGGCAGGAAGAAAAGACAATGTGACTACACCCAGAAAGTTGGCTTTCTCATCATCCTTCTTTGAAAATGTACTAATGTGTTTTTTATTTATACTGAATCTCGGTGGTTTTCCAATTTGCTCTCCAATTTCCTCTTTTCTAGCTGGAAACATAGGTGCAGACTTCAAGCTAACAGGTATTATGAGACCCGAGTGGATTGCTTTCTTTGTGCTAATCATAATGAACGTGTTTCTCCCACAGTTTTATTATTTTGAAGGTTAAAAAGGTGCGTATGCTATCTTGAAATCACATTTACGGTGGTTTCTAAAGAGGAGAAGTGTGCCATGAAAATCTGGCTCAGAATTGTCAAGCTGAAGTTAGTTTAAGAGAAAGTTTTTCTGTGTTCACATTTTTTTCTCAGGGTGGCTGTTTCTGCAGGGGCCACAAGTCTCAGGCTTCCACTAATGCGGAGCATCCCTCACCATCCTCTCCCTCTTCTGCTTTCCCTCCTCCAGGGTCTCCTTTCTGCCTCTGTTCATAAGCCGTTTTCTCAGACTCGTATCACAGTTTCCTTCCAAGGTCCTTCGTGCTACCGTTCCTGCTGCAGCGTGCCTGAGATGTTAGGTGGTGACTGCTGTCAACATTTAAGAAACAGGCAACTGAGTTAACCATATCTTATCGGCATTTTGCTGGGATGGTCACACTGTCTATCTCAACCACTAGAGAAGAACATCATACGAACTGGTACTGTCAGATGTCAGATGATAAAATAAAGCCATGATCTATTAATAGATAAATTACAGTGAGTAAATGACTGACAGTCCTCCAAAGCTGACATCTCAGGCTTGTGAAACCCCAGATCCCCAAAGGAATACAACGAGTTCTTTTCATTCCTGGGAGCAGAGCATAGGCTGAGGGTCAGGTGAGGCACCCTAGGCAGCCTGTCCAGACTCGGCTTCACATGCCTCGTGCCAGAGCCACCAAGGAACCAGCTGAGAAGGATGTTAATTCCCTTAAGGAAAACTAGATTCTGCTCCCAGATGCTGGCTGCCTCATGGTTAGTTCTCCTCCCTTCCTCGGTCACAGAGCCCAGTTTGAGTCAAGCATGTGGCTGACTGGACCAAGACCTACCACCAAAGTCCACTTGCAGCTGTGAGAAGCCTGCGTCTGGACAACGGAAAGAAAATGGAAATGATTTCAACACAGCATCCTGAGAAGGAGGGCTGTGTCCCACCTTCCTAACTGCTCGCCACAAAGAGGATGCTCCAGAGGCATCGTGGACCAGGACCAAGCTCACAGAGAGGAGGGTAGAGGATAATCAATCCAGGGGCTTTGGGGACGCTGAGTGGTTGACAAATCTTTCTCTACAACGCTCCCACTCTCTCCCCTGAAAGGAGCACCCAGGCTTTTCCAATGCACGTGAGTTCCTGGCACTGGCCACTCGGGCCCTAGTGCAGCTGTTTATGGACCTTAAAATGCTGCCTCTGGACTTCCAGATTCCCGCTCTGCACGCAAGGAGGCTGACAGTTGCCATCCTGACAGCAAGGAAAGCATCCAACAAGCTGAAAAGTCAACTACTCTTCTTAAACCCTTAAGAGAACTGAGGTCACAGGGCAAACGACTGCCCCCAAACTGCAGACACCATCAGGCGAGTACAGAGAATCCCAACTTCCTGGAGCAGGAACGCACGAGCTGAACCCTCTGTGGGAATCAGGGCTGGGGTGTAACTGGTGGACAGTATGGCCCAGCGTGGGCGAGACTGAGAGGTGAAAACTCCAGGGGACCCACCTTTGTGAGTTTTCCCTCCAGGAGCTTGATGAAGTTCTCACAGTAAAAATCCCCTCATGGGGAAGGGAAAGGAACCATTTAAAAATTCGCCATTTTTTTCTTAAATTCCATATATATGTGTTAGCAGAAGCTAGGGGTAAGACAGGAATAAAGACACAGACCTACTGGAGAATGGACTTGAGGATATAGGGAGGGTAAAAGGTAAGCTGTGACAAAGCGAGAGAGTGGCATGGACATATATACACTACCAAACGTAAAATAGATAGCTAGTGGGAAGCAGCCGCACAGCACAGGGAGATCAGCTCGGTGCTTTGTGACCACCTGGCGGGGGGGAGATAGGGAGGGTGGGAGGGAGGGAGACACAAGAGGGAAGAGATATGGGAACATATATATATGTATAACTGATTCACTTTGTTATAAAGCAGAAACTAACACACCATTGTAAACCAATTATACTCCAATAAAGATGTAAAAAAAAAAAAAAATCACCAGAGAATTCTGTTCTTCTTAACAAGGCTGCCCTCAGGGAAAACTAGTTAACCAGAGCCTAACCTCCTGGGGTTTGATCAGAGCCTAACTGACCTGCGGAAGGGAAGTAACCAGCTGTAGCCACTCCACCTGCCTGGCCATCCTGTCCCACCTAAGAGGTAAAACTGAGAAGCATGTGTGACGTTCACAATCCAGGGAGTCAGGCCTGCTAAAGGGCTGAGAGAGACCTAATCACAGAATACTCCCCCAACCCCATTCACACCACATCCCTAAAGGTCTATTTATAGCATCTCGTTTTACTCAGTTCATCATGTGTAGATATTAAGAAAGTATCACAAGATGTACTAAAAGGCACAAAACACCTTTTGAAAAGACAAAGCAAACATCAGAATGAGACAAGGCAGGGACACCTGAGTTATCAGGACAAGAATCTAAAAGAACTGTGATTAATATGCTAAGCACTCCAATGGATAAAGTAGCCAGAATGCGTGAACAGATGGGCAATGTGAGCAGAGACGGAAAAATGAAGAACAAAGCGAAAAGAAATGCTAGAGATTTCTGGACCCCCTCCAGGGCAGTTTCTATTGCCTGCTTTATTTCTTGTGTATTGTTTCTTGTCACCCTTTCCTGCTTCTTTGCATGTCTTGTAATTTTTGTTAAAAACTGGACATTTTAATAGGTATACATATAGCTGATTCACTTCATTGTACAGCAGAAACTAACACAACATTGTACGGCAATTATGCTCCAATAAAAAAGCATATATTAAAAATGAAAATAAAATAGAAAAAAACCTGGACATTTTAGATAATATGTTGTAACAATTCTAGGTATTGGTGTCCCCAATATTCCAAGGTTTATTTTTGCTGTTGTTTGCTTGCTTGTGTGTTTAAAGATTGGCTGGACGAGTTGAGTCAAGTCCACTCCTCACAACGTGCAACCACTAAGGTCACCCCTCAGAGGTCACAGGCTCAGCATGGGCACAATCTCCCTGACCACCAGGGAGCCCTGTGGTTTTGTGAGTTGACTGAGCTATGTTTCCGACAACACCCTGGGCATAGATTCCCCTCAGTCCTATCCAATTAAATTTGGACCCCTTTGCAGGGGTGGAGAGAGGGATGGAAGTCTTTGAGACTTGTCCCAACCCCAGAAGGGCCCTCCTTAGCCGTCTCTTTTTGCTTCTTGCTACTAGTACCATGAAGCTTCAGCCTTCCTCTTAAATGCTCAGCCCAAAGATCACCACTGTCATTTCTTCCCCTTCTGGTAGAATCATAATCAAAGTATTATGGAGAGAAACATACTTAGGAACATGAGCTCAGACACCTGAGATCGTCATCTGCACATTACGGGTCTCAGGATGCAGAGACCCAACCGCGTTGGGCTGGGATGATGGAGGGGAACTCCACTGCCCTCTTCTGTCCCCAAGGCCCTGCTGGGAACCAGGCCAGTGGTGAAGTGGATTTCTCGGACATTGCTTCTCCTTCTCAGAGCTTCTCCACACCCATGGGCTTTCATCAGTCCTCTCCAGCTGTGGTCACAGCTCCTGTCTGAGCTCCCTGTCTCTGTGGCCGACAAGTCTCCTAGGCATGAGCTTCCACAGTCTCTGTTTCAAGTGAAGACTGTCCCCTTAGGTGGCATGGTGGATCTCTGTGTCTACAATGTCAGGACACAACTGCTGTGCACTGTGCCAGACCTGGGGGTGGGGACAACAGCCCTTCTCCCAGAGTGACACCTGCAGTCTCTGAACAGGTCGTGGGGGAAGGTACCCCAGGAACCTCTGCCCTGAAAGACAGCTGGGTAGGAAGGGTCAGAGCCATTATCTTCAGGCTGTCACACCTGCAGCGGAGCCTCTGCCCTACAAGGGGAGGGTGGGGAAGGGAAGCGGGTCCCAGGACCTTGGCTATGCTCACCTGGATCAGAGCTTCTGTCACAACGATCTGGGGGTGGGACTGAGGGTGGGTTGTGGCTCAAATACCACATAAGCTTGCTGTTTTCACCAATATTTGGAGATTTTCATAAATAAATGTTTCTCCATTTATCCATTTGCTGTGTCCTTAGGAAAATTTCCAAATCCTGTAAATAGTTGTTGCTGTTGATTTTGTCCAGGGTGTACCAGATAGATGGTGGTTTTTCTGAGGAGCCAGTTCATTGAGCTTCTCATAGCACCACTGCAGAAACCCCATCCTTCATTAATCTCTACATGTATTTGAGACTTCATTACAAATTATTATTTTTACTTTTTTAAATAACATTTGTTAGGGTATAATTGATGGGCAAAATTCACCAATTTTAGGTGTGTAGAGGAGTTTTGATAAGTGTATAGACTCACGCAACCACAAGCACACTCGAGACAGATAATGTGTCCATCACCCCCAAATTTCCTTTATGCCTGTTTGCAATCATTCCAAGTCCCCAGAGCCAACCTCTGGAAACCACTGATTTTTTTTTTTTTTTTAAAGAATTAAGCTTATTAATAGGAATAGCATGGGCTCTAGAGCGCAGGCTCAGTAGTTGTGGCACACGGGCTTAGTTGCTCCGCGGCATGTGGAATCTTCCCAGACCAGGGCTCGAACCCGTGTCCCCTGCATTGGCAGGCAGATTCCCACCCACTGTGCCACCAGGGAAGCCCAAAACCAGAGTTGATTTGATTTCTGTCACAATAAATAATTGTGCCTTTTCCAGAAGGTTATGTAAATCCACACATAAAGTCTGTAGCCTTTTGTGTCTGGCCCCAAAGTTACCCAGATCCTCATCCCTTGAGCCTGTGAAGGCTGTCTTACATGGCAAACGTGACTCTGCCTGTGTGATTAAGCCAGAGATCCCGAGATGGGAAGAGCCCCCTGGATTACCCAGCTGGACCCTAAGTGTCATGACGAGAGTGCTTCTGAGAGGCAGCCGAGAGAGAGGTGACTGTGGAGAAGGCCGTGTGTGATGACAGAGCAGAGAGGGGAAGGATGCACTTGGAGATGAAGGAATGGACTCCAGTTGACCAGAGAAGCTGCAAAAGGCAAAACAACCCCAAACACCCACATTCTCCCCTGGGGACTCTAAAGGAAGTATAGCCCTGAAGACACTTCTTTCAGCCCAGAAGTGATTTTGGATTTCTGGCATCTAGAACAGTAAGAGAATACAACTGTTTTGCTTTATGCCACCAAGTTCATGGCAATTCGTTACAGCAACCGCAGGGGAATAATACACTAAAAACACTATGCTTCAAGTCCATCCGTGTTGCTCTATTGCTAGTGGTTCACTCCTTCTTATTCCGGAGTAGTATTCCACTGTGTGGATGCATCACAGTTTGTCTATTTAAAAGATGATGGATGCTTGGGGACTTCCTTGGTGGCGCAGTGGTTCAGAATCCGCCTGCCAATGCAGGGGACACGGGTTCAAGCCCTGGTCCGGGAAGATTCCACATGCCGCGGAGCAACTAAGCCCGTGTGCCACAACTACTGAAGCCTGTGCGCCTAGAGCCCATGCTCTGCAACAAGAGAAGCCAGCGCAGTGAGAAGCCCGCGCACCGCAACGAAGAGTAGCCCCCACTCATCACGACTACAGAAAGCCTGTGCGCAGCAACGAAGACCCAACACAGCCAAAAATAAACAAATAAATAAGTAAATTTATTTTTTAAAATATGATGAATGTTTGGATTGGTGAAAGTTTTTTGGGTTTTTTGGCCACTGGGATAAAATTTCTCTAAACATTTGGGTATAGTTTTATGCGTGTATGTGTGTGTGTTCGTGTGTCTGGCAATAAGCTTTCATTTCTCTTGGGTAAACACTAAGGGCTGTGATTACCGGACTGCACGGTAAATTATGTTTGTAAGAAACTGTTAAAATGTTTTCCAAAAATATTTGTATCACTTTTCATTTCAATAAGTCATATTTATGAGTACCAGCTACTACCACTTCCTGGCAGCTTACCTCAATATTTTCTTCTCGTTTTCTGAATTTTAACCATTTTAGTATATGTGGGAGGGTATCTAATTTGCATCTCACATGACTTATAAGTTTCAAAAATTCTGCTTTTATAACTATGAAATCTACAAAATTGGTCGATTTGACATTGCTTATAACACATGCAGGATTGTGGGTGGTGGTCAGTGTGTAGGTAAAAGAAGCCGGCATAGCTCCGAAACTAGCACTTGGCACAAGGTAGGTATTCAATCACTGAAAGCTCCTTTGCTGCTGTCAGGACATAATTACACGTTGTTAACATCATGATTTAAATAACAACACGCTAACTCCAATGACACTTCACTTCTCATTATGAAATGAAACTTTCACTTCCCTTATATAGCACCAAAAGTTACATTACCGTTTTTCTAGGATTCCTTCCAACTTTAATATCATAACTCATCGAACTTAAAAATTTGATGTTCTGCTCAATTAAATTCTAGTATCTTTAAGCTGGTGAACCATGTAATTTTTGATTTCCAAGAATATTATTAAAATCTTGAAATTGTTCCAGGATATGGCCCTGTATTCTACTTTGGGGGAAAATCTAAAATCTCTTCAGCATTTTCTATATGATGTGCTCAACTCATGCATAAGATTATTTAATTTTTATGGAAACCAGTGATACACAGTTGTATGTTATTCCCAGGAAACTGACAAGGAAATGAACAATTAAAACCGTAAGTCTCTTGCCCAATGTCACAAAACTAGTACAATACTAGGATTCTGATTTGAAAAAATCTAAAATAATAGGAATAGCACCATTGAAAGGATATTAGAGATTCCACTTAAAAGAAATTCTTGTTCTTCATGAATATTTATGGTAACTTCAAAATGGTTGAGTGCAAGGAAGTTCTCCAGGTTAAATGAATAGGACAAGAATTCTCGTGGTAGCATTTGGTTCTGCATGAAGAAAGCATGGCCAAGATTATGAGGATGAATAGAAATGCAAGTGGGGCTTCCCTGGTGGCACAGTGGTTGAGAGTCCGCCTGCCGATGCAGGGGACACGGGTTCGTGCCCCGGTCCGGGAAGATCCAACATGCCGCAGAGCGGCTGGGCCCGTGAGCCATGGCCGCTGAGCCTGCGTGTCCGGAGCCTGTGCTCCGCAACGGGAGAGGCCACAGCAGTGAGAGGCCCGTGTACCGCAAAAAAAAAAAAAAGAAATGCAAGTGAAAGGTATTCAAGAGCAGGTGCGATCCTTTAGACAAAAATTAATAATATTAATAGATGCCAATCACAAAGATAATAGGAACACCAAGCACGTGGTATATATGAAGCAGTGTTTTAAGAGCTGAACACGGGTTAAGTCACTGAATTCTCACAACATTCTCTGAAGGGGTTTTTCTTATTATCCCAGTTTTCAAGCTAGGCAATTATGCTGTAAAATCGCCTGGCTATTCTGTGGAAGAAGAAGCTTTCAAACCAAGGCAGTCTGTTCTCTGAGCCCCGGCTGTTAACCAATCTGCTGTGTGCGTAATAATTATGTTCAGCCATTCATCAAGGATCTGTTTTTAACCTCCCCTCTCCACAAATGGATTTTAAACCATGTACCAAAGTATCCACTACAGGCATTGAGGCAAAGATTTCTACAACTGAGATAAAGATTTTGCATGAAAACAAATAAAATAAGGTGAAAATGCATTTGTCTTCACCCTGCGCTGTGTGAGATTTTGGCAATACCCTTTCCCGGGGAAGTTATCTTAGAAGCCCTGACAGATGAGGGGAGATCAAATCGTGAAGCAGACAGATCGCACCACCCTGGCTTCCTAACTCTTTATAGTGTTTCTCAGTTTTCGGGGGAGGGATTCATATTCACTAAATCTCTACTAGAATAAACACTAGCAAGAATCTGAAGAAAAAATAATATTATGGTATGTTGGCGAGTTTGAGATTTCTAAAAATGTAGGAAATAGGGAAGTGCTACATAAGGTATGCACAAAGGAAATATTGAATTTTATCAAGTATTTAACAAGATGAAATTTGATAAGTCCTGTGCTCATTGATGGTGGTAATACACAAATATTTGTTACTTTTACAGATGTCAAATATTTGGAAATCAAGGAGAACCTTAGAGTGAGACAGGCTGTGAATTTACATGCATATTCTTGGTTAGAACATGATTTAAACACCGGGCTGCAATCCTAGTACCAAGAATATTAGTAATAAAGTCCAACACACTAACATGGTAGTTTCTTGCGGAAACTGAAGGACCAGAGAGCTAACTTTTATGTTATGTGATGTTGCTGCTATTTCAGACAAAACTATTTTCAATATGTCACTGTTTTCCACAACTACAATCATAAAACCACAGATTTTGATAAGTTACAGATTTTATTGTCCACCCTTACAAAATTAATGCATGATGTAACTGAGATGCAATGGGGGTGAGATAAGATGCTTAGAGTCACGCAGATATTCTAGGCAAGAACTTGACTGTCCTCACCTGCACGTGTAGAACAATTTCCACTCTGTGACCTTTCTTTCTCTATTTCTTTCCCTGATACTTAGGTACAGTGAGCCCTTGGCCCCATAACTCCCTTTAGTACTTACAACAAACAAAGAAATACACACACTCAAGAAAAAAAGACTCTGAAAAGATTTCTGAGATTTGAAAAATATGATATACCTTCTGTTCGGGATATGCTTCTGCTGTGACCAGCAGCAACGTCTGCAAAATTTTGTTCTCTTTGTGAAATAATTATCCTAAAATGGGTCCAAAAATAACTCCTATAAATTAGAGTGAATGCAGAAGCACATCCCGAGTGAAGGGATACAAAACAATGATGTGCCGTTCTGGATTGCTGGGTTACACCAGAAACTGGAAATGACAAACCAAAGGCAATGTGATAGGGACTTCCCTGTTCGTCCAATGGTTAAGACCCCACGCTCCCAATATGGGGGGCCGGGTTCGATCCCTCGTCAGGGAACTAGATCCTGCGTGCCGCAACTAAGAGCCCGTATCCCGCAACTAAGAGCCCGCATGCCGCAACTAAGAGCCCGCATGCCACAACGAAGACCCAGCGTAGCCAAATAAGTAAATAAAATAAATTTTTTTTTCAAAAAAGGCAATGTGATAAAGGAGAAAAAGAGATTATGTAAGTACACAGGTGACCCAGATAGTGCCTCCTGAAAGCAGCATACGGATTTGGCTGATATATATTTATATATACAATATTTTTTCATTTTTGTATCTAGTCATGGTTGTTGATCTAACTTTAAAACAATTCCGAAGCTGATGAATTCACAGAGCTAACAGAATAATACAGTGTAGCAATATTCTTACAAATAAGTTGCAGACATTTTATGTCTGTAGAGTCTGGGGAAAAGAGGGGGTCGCTGTCACTGAAATAGATACTGGAACTAACCACAAGCATACATAGAAGTGGACCCGAGGGCGAAGACGAGAGATAATAATCATGAGGGTGGTAGGGTTTGTCCCAGGCAGAGCGCCGGGGGCCCGGAGGTGCCGGGCAGGTGAGTCACGGTGTAACTCCCCAGAGGAGGAAGGCCGGGACCTCGTTTCTAAATGGCCACGGTTTTGGAATTTATGTAATATTTGCCCTTTTGGGATTAATAAGGTGAATTGGGAGTAGTTAAAATTGGAGAGAAAACACAATTTTTAGCTAGCTGTTTTCAACTCTACAAATACAAACTTACAGGATAAAACTAATGACAATCAACTGTCGGTTCCTTATAATAACTGCATTTCATCTGAAAAGCATACGTTGAGAAGTGTTATCACTAAAATAGATTTCAGTGCCATCCTACACGTCTGATACATCTGATAGACAAGCTGCTGATGCCTGCCTGGTAGATAAGCCTCAAAAACCCTGGACAGATGCTCACTGGCTTCATCCTCTCGTCTGATGATTCAAATCTGTGAAGCAAATGTCCAGATAATTCATGTTAAATATGACCCCTCAAGTGTGGAGAAAAAAAAATGTAAACCAGGAAAAAATTATGACAGTGAATTGTAAAGAAAGACATGGAATCTGATACATGGTAAAAGATACATAGTAATAAAAAGCATAATAATACATATATACATTTAAAATGTGCTAATGAGGGCTTCCCTGGTGGCGCAGTGGTTGAGGGTCCGCCTGCCGATGTATGGGACGCGGGTTCGTGCCCCGGTCCGGGAAGATCCCACATGCCGCGGAGCGGCTGGGCCCGTGAGCCATGGCCGCTGAGCCTGCGCGTCCGGAGCCTGCGCTCCGCAGCGGGAGAGGCCACAACAGTGAGAAGCCCGCGTACCGCAAAAAAATTAATTAATTAAATAAAATGTGCTAATGAGAATAATCCACAAGTTGCTTGCCCTCACTAGGGGTTGGCAGGGTTTTTTTTTTTTTTTTTGCTTCGAACACCTGAAGGTCCATAGAGGAAGGTTCACTAATAGTCTATTCTCTAAAAAACTGTCTCAAGTGAAAGGACAAACAGAGGGATGCTACAGGATTGTTTTCATATACTACAAAATGCACCCAATTAAATGCATCGTGTTACTGTTTCTACCCTTCCTTCCCTGGTGGTGCGACCGTATTTCACGGGCTCATTGGCTCAAAGTCATGTCACAGAGACTTTGCTCTTCTATTCATCACTATATTGCAAGTGAGTAGAAAATAGTCGTTTCTTGATAAATACATGTTGAACTAATGAATGAATGATTTGGTTGTAGCTGGTGAGGAGGTGCAGGTTTTTATTTGGTAAAATAAAAGTTTGGCACTCTGAATCAGAACTCTTAGTTTTGGTTGTTAACTGTTAATTTTACTGGACCGAGAACTATACGAAGTCTGGCAGTCTCTGATGCACAGCGTATTTCAGTCCCAGCAAAGGTGCTGTGGATAATAAGTATTTGAGGAATTACACTACTCAGGATGCCAGCTGCTGACAGTGTTTACACAAACACCTCAATATAAGCACCTGCGTATTAAAATTTTCTGTAAGCACACATAATATTACCCATAAAAATAAAGCCTGAAAGGCCTTTGCCAGTTCACTGCAAATTATGTTATCATTGCAAGAGAAAGAGGCTTTTACCTAAGGAGGTTAGATGATCAAACAAAGTTCTAGGTTAGGTAATTTCCCATTTTTCAATCACTGCTGCAGGGCAGAAGGCTGACTGAAAAGGCAGAAAGAACGATGGCCTTTATTAAGCGCTGGACAGGTTTTCCTTTCTTACCTTTGCGTCCCTGAGGGTTTGCGCTGTATCCCTTCTCAACAACCCCACATTTCAATAAGGTGAAAAAAAAAACGGGAGCAGAGACAACGCAAAACTCTCTCAAATCAGCCCAGCAAAGGGACCTGCTGTCCTGCTAGAATGTTCACTGTGGCGAGCTGGGGGAGAAACGCCTGGATCAGAGCTCAGGTGGAGAAGAGAGAGCTTTCCTTCCAGCAGAGGCTCAAATGATCTTAACAAAATCCACAGCCACCCAGCTACTGACGACGTGACTGCCACGTGTCATCCCAGCACTCAGGTCTCAGAGGGGCAGCACTGCCTTCTCTCAGGCGTGCTTCCCTGTTCGGCATAACTGTTTCATGCTGGGCGGCAGAGTAACTTAGGGAAAGGAGGAGCAGTGGGCCTCCCAGCCTAGCATAGGCCTGACATTGTACCAACACTGCTGTCCAAACTTTGTGGGTCCCAGGCCGGAGGAGGGCAGTGAGGGAGGGAGGCCGAGAACGAGGGGTTGCTGCTCCACACGTGACGTTTTCAAAGTCTTGAGTACGTGAACAAGGGCCTTGTTCCCACCACTTGGATTATGGGTCCCACAAATACCTTATTAGGAACTTGGGCTTAAAATGATGATTTTTTATTACCCACAGTTGGGCTAGAAGCATGGATCACATAGCATTTCCTTCCTAAAAAAAAAAAAAATCCTTAATAACAGGTGATTGAAAATGTCGTATTTTCTGAATCCCAGTACGAACTACATGATCAGAGTGTTTGCTCACAAGAACAGGATTCGTCAAGCATATGTAGTTTGTGTGCTGAAAATCTGTTATTTTCATGGCATTTCATAGTTTCTGAGGTCAGTGAGACAGAAACTTGAATTCTAGTTTATTAAAAGAGGTTAGTTTGAGTGGACCATTTAATGGATAGAGAAAACTAAACCTGTTTTCAAGCCCCTGGATGATGTGCTCCCATAATGTTAAAATGATTTAGAGGAGTATACTTTCAGAAAGCTACTTTATATGAACACATTTTTTTCTAGGAAGTAAAGCAGCTTTTTGTTGGACGCAATCTGTTTAATAGTAACCGGCAAAATCTAAGCAGGGATGATAGAGAACTGGGGAAAAACATAAGTCAGTGGTACCGGTGGAAAAACACATCAACCTTCAGTGAGAAAACCAACAAAGAAATGTTAATCAAAGAGTTTTTCAGCACTGCCTCAAATTCAGAGATTGATCGTGCAACTTTTTTTCTGCTTGAGAGAGGCATTGCAATTACATGACTCAGAAGATGGCATTTTCCCTTTGAATTTAGTAGGTGTTAATTTCCTGTGCTTTTTATTTCATTTTACTTTGATCAATTAATCCCTCCTGACTTTGGCATAAATTATCAACATCCCTGAGAAGATCATGGATCACAGTGTAGTTACTTGAAAAAAACTGTTGTACAAAAGGCTGTTTTACACAAACACAAGATGTGTCAGCCTGTCAGTGCTGCTGAAATCATTCCTAAATGTGAATTTCCCAGTTTACATGAAAATTATATGTAGTCATTTTATGAATATTCATAGATAAGAATAAATGTTCCAATCTATTATTTCTTTTGTCCTTCACAGCAATTTTAGGAGGTATATATTTTTACTAAATCCCCATTTTAAAGACTGAAAAACTGTGGCTAAGAGTACTTAAGGATGGTGTCATCAACTTTGGCGTAGTTAACCCTTTAGTCAATTTCTAATCATTCAAATTATTGTGATGTGGGAGGGTGTATGCAGTATCATTTGAAGTTCTAGGCAAACATGAGCAACAACTTGCAAAATTAAATTAATACAATAGTTGTAGCAGCTCAAAAATTGTATCACTATAAGTTTTAGGTAGAATAGACATGGAAAATAACTATGATTTCCGCAGGGAAGGAACTGTGATTACCCCAAAGAGAATTCTTAGATAATTAAGGAAGACTTTCACTTATACTCGACATACTTCTTTCTTATTTGAACTTTTTTTTTTTTTTTTTTTTTTTGCGGTACGCGGGCCTCTCACTGTTGTGGCCTCTCCCGTTGCGGAGCAGAGGCTCCGGACGCGCAGGCTCAGCGGCCATGGCTCACGGGCCTAGCCGCTCCGCGGCATGTGGGACCTTCCCGGATCGGGGCACGAACCCGTGTCCCCTGCATCGGCAGGCGGACTCTCAACCACTGCGCCACCAGGGAAGCCCTATTTGAACTTTTATAATGAAAGTATATTCATGTTTTAACTGTGTAAACAAAAAATTGTTAAACTATTCTTCCTGATGTATATTAAAGAGTTTTTACTTTGCTAAAAGAAAGTAAAAGTGGCTGTTCAGAATCTTTGTTCCTAAATATCCTCAGTTTTGGGGGAAAAATGTGCTGGAGGGAAAAGAAAAAAACAATTTAAATATAATCTCATACTATGTAGTGGTAACAACCAAGGGAGCGATCATAATATTCCGGGATAGTACAGTCTTTCCAAGAAAAGCATACTTGCATAACAAAATTAATAATGTGCTGACACGAAGTTACATTAGAGTGTATCCTCAGAGCTGTTCTATATGAACACCCAAGAACTCATTTACTACAGACTGATCTAGTATATATTTTAGTACATAGGGAGTTGTAAGCAGCAAATACACAGGAAAATATTGTTTAAAAATAAATGCCCACATAAATATTAGGGAGACTATTATCTCTCCTGTGGCAATTTTGGAGGGAAGACCTGGATATGACGTCGTCACCGAGGGCAATGATAAGCAAGCAATTTACCTTAGTTGATTGGAAAAAAATTATCCTATTCTTCATCGCCTGAAATTGATAATCTAGGTCTAATCTGATGTTTCCTGGTCCCAACTTAATTCACTTAGGGATGGCTGCTTGTATTTTTTTGTGCTCAGAAATCTAGAGGAAGTTTTAGACACACTATAAAAATAACCAAAAGCAAAAGGGGTTTGTCAGCCAGTGTTTCTCAAAATTAATGGTTAGTGCTGAGGACAAGCTTTCACCTACCCACTGCCTGATGATTTGTATGAAAAATGCACATAGTAATAGGAATTCCCCTGGCAGGTTTCCCCAAGCGTAATTATGTGGGGTTTTTTTTCACTTCTGCAAAGAAGTGCAGCAGTCTAGGACAACATCCCTGTCAAACGAAGATGAGTGGCCTGCAGCATTTGCCTGTGGTTTCTTATTTCCCTGTGGTTCCAAAAACTGATAGATTTTCTCTCTTTTTGCAAAACATTGTAAATATATGCATACAAAATCTCCCCTATGTTGACATTTGACACATAATAAATCTTAGAAAAACTGATTCTCTTATAGGTTTATGTACAGAAAAATATATCTACATGGTCCCTGAAATATAGACATTATTAGGTCTCCCAAACTTTTAGTATTGGTAGATGAAACTGTATAATTTTGTAATTAAAATTGTTCTGTCTACTGTACCAAATGAGTTCTAGAAACGTTCTTCATCCAGCTTAAAATAAAATATATACAGTACATTTCAAGAGTGAAAACCGTCATAAGGCATCAAGAGAAGTGAGTCAAATTATGTGTTATGATTGTTTTAATATGGTTAATGATGAATAGAAATTAATATTGATGAGACAGTACAAATAAATTTGAGCATGAAGACTAGATATGCAGGCATACTTCATTCATTTATTCTTTTAGGCTGTGTTGCCCATCAACACTCTGACCCTTTTTTTTTTTTTTTGGCCACGTTGGGTCTTTGTTGCTGAGTGCGGGCTTTCTCTAGCTGCGGCGAGCGGGGGCTACTCTTCGTTGCGGTGTTCGGGCTTCTCATTGCGGTGGCTTCTCTTGTTGGGGAGCACGGGCTCTAGGCACACGGGCTCAGTAGTTGTGGCTCACGGGCTCAGTAGTTGTGGCTCACAGGCTCTAGAGCACAGGCTCAGTAGTTGTGGCGCACGGGCTTAGTTGCTCCATGGCATGTGGGATCTTCCCGGGCCAGGGCTTGAACCCGTGTGCCTGCATTGGCAGGTGGATTCTGAACCACTGCGTCACTGGGGAAGCCCTGAGCCCATCTTTGTGTCAAGGAGTGGCCTACCGCTGGTGTCAGGAGGCAGGCATGCTGTTAGCATGGATTAGCTCACAGAGTCCCCAGCAGGGTCCGCTGTTCAAGCTTAGGAGGCTACGCAGTGATGCCCAGTGTCCAGAGCCCAGGACCAAGGTTCCCACAAGTGCTTCAACTGACACTGGACACTGGGCACCGTATCCCACTGTGCTTGTTCCTGACCGAGGACACCTCTCTCACCCACGTGGGGATGAAAGCACCTCTTCATAAGCTGTCTCCTGAGCTGGCAGTGAAGAGCTTTAATATTCATTAAACTTTACACTTTAGCAATGTGTCATATGGGACATTCCTCAAACACAGGAAGGTGTTCAAAATTTGCTCAGGGTCCACATCACATGACAGATATCCAAATAGGAATTCCTGTTCCTTGTCTTTCTGGGATATACTTGATGTATCCATCAATATAAGGAAGAGACCATTTCACTGGGCAGAGGGGATGCTGGCTGCCCACTGTAAAACTGTACAGTGACCAAGCCTTTTGTGTACATATGAGTGTGCATATGTACATATGTGCTAGGTCATGACTTTATAAATTAATAAGCTGTTACAGACATTTGCTATTTTCCTCTCTACCATGTTGGCAATTTCCTCTGAAGTTTCCATTTATAGTCATTTCCTGCCGTCTTTGGCTGAGGTAGTGATTCTTCCCCCTCCACCCACAGCTTATGCAAAGAGTTCCCAAATCCTAACAAACTTTCTTTCCAAGTATCTTTGAAATACAGCCCTTTTTTGATTTCAGTGTCACCATCTTGGTCCAGACACTTCTTGCCTAATGAGCAGATTATTTTAAAAGCCACTAAACAATGTGAATGTAGTTTATTGCTGCTGTCTTTCCATTATAATTTCTCTTGGATGTATTGGGCTGGCCAAAAAGTTCATTCGGTTTTAAGTAAAGACACATTTTCAGCAAGAATTTTACTGAACACTGTACTCACTAACTGAACGAACTTTTTGGCCAACCCAATATATTTATCTGAAAGTCAAAACTAGAGTTGCTCTAATATAAAATGGTTTCATAACGTTGACCTCTTGCTAAGTAAGTTTGATGACCTTCCGCTTCCCACTTCCTACTGAGAAACGTCTTCCTGTTTCTCAGCACTTTCCATAATCTAGTTCCAACCTTGCTCTCAGATGTGTCTCCTCCTTCTCTACTGATTTCTTCTTGTCAACAAAACTGGGCTCCTCTTTGCAAAATCACTATTTATTCCTATTGCCACACCTATGATCATGAAAATGTATGTTCTCCACACCTGGGATGTTTTCCCTGCTTTCTCTCTACCTAAAACCATAGATATGATTATCATTTCTCTGAAGCCTTTTCTGACATCACCAGCCATGCTTATTTCTGCAACAAATCAACTCACAGTCCTGAATTGCTGTGCCATTCACTCTGTTGGTATGTATGACATTACTAATTATCCCTTCTCTGTGTCTATGCCACACTTTTCAATTAGGTTCTGATCTCTTATTCGACAGGGCTTGAAGCTTATTCCAAAATTCTGCAAAATTATGTATCATAGAAATCAGAAGCATCTATCAAAAACAAGTTTATACTGCCTCATTTCACGTATTTCTTTAGTCCCTACTCAACTTCAAAGCGGGAAAGTGACGAACTGTGTTTTATTCAAGTAGAGTTTATGAGCAGTACTCTAAATTTCAAAGGTCAAATTTCAACATTCATCTGACTAGCTCAAACACCTCATAAAAATAAATAAGGTAAATAATAATGCAATCTAAAATGTCTGTGCAATCGAAAGATGAAAAATGGCTTGGCATAAGCTATTATTTTAGGCTCCTGAATATCTTATGGCACATTTTTTATATTAAAGTAATTAATAAAAGCCTTTTGATGATATTATTGTTGGGGGAAGAATAACATATAACTTAGAGGCTAAGTATTTCATACATTCTTTATCTATATTTAAGTTTTGTTTTGAGGATATGATTTGTTCCATTCTCTGTCAAAATCACCCAGGTAGGAACCATGTTTTATTTTAGTTTTTAAATTTCCTGTTTTATCCTATAAGGCGCTGCATGAACGCATGTTTCCTGAGAAAATGACTCAGAGCTTCAGCTAACTGAGGCAGAAGGTGACAACTGTCTGCAGAAGCATGGGATTAAAAATGAAGGAATTATCCAGAAATGAGTAGAAATATTCTAAGCAAACACAGGAAGGATTCAGAACTACGTATAGAACTCGGCGAATAGCACCAGGTGCCTTGGGTGTTTATACTCAAACAGACTTAGTGCCCAGCTGTCTAACCCTGGTGGGAGGGCCCGGGGTCGGGAACCTCCTGCCTTTCCAACGCTGGGAGAGGGCAGGGCCCAGGCACACAGGCGCTCACGTGTCAGTCCTTGCTGCTCGAACCAAACTCACAGACGTTTGTGTATCATTTCTAATTGTGACTAGTTTTGGCTGACCACATAGAATCCAGTTTCTAGTAGCTGAGGAAATAAAAGGCCAAAGACACCAGGCCTGAGATGACAGGTTTCTAGCAGTGCCTCTTATTCACATGACCTAACAGTCTCCTTTACACGACATCAAGAATTACACCAAAAATAGAACGTTGTCCCTCAATATAAGTGAGAAAAGAGTAGTGTTAAGTCATGCATTTTGTTCATATTTGCAAAGATGATATAATTACATACATTATAGATTCATTATATAAAGAATATATAGATTATAACTAATAATTAGCAGGGTAAAATTACCATACGTGCAGGAGAAATAAAAACAGAATAGCTATTTCAAGGTATTTCAATAGACTAATGAAATTTCAGGACCACTGTACTTCAGCAAAATTTGTTAGAGGATCTTCACATATGAATTATAAACCTCATCTCCTAAGGCAACTGCGAACATAAAGAATATTCTCAGTTTTGAGCAAAAGCTATGAAGTTCTGTATTTCTGTTAATTTGAATAACTACCTGAACCTAGAAGCTGATTGTAACTACACTGAATGGACTAAATTGTAGAGTTAACATTCACTATTTGGCATTTGCTATAATTTGGTCAAACTAGTATACATTCCAGCATTACTAAGCCCTTGATGGCATAATTAATTCCTAGAATTTCAAAGTGAACATGAGGAGGAGGTTCAGCTCTACATGAGATTTTGACATTTTGGTATTATTTCAAAAGTGTGTGCGTATGTCCCAAATGTGTAACTGAACAGAAAACTGAGGTTGTCCACTTGATATTATTTTCATTGCTGGTGTGGATCACTCCAGGTAAGACTGATGTGAGTTCCCTTTTTTATGATGTTTTTCCTCCGGGTTAGGGCAGCCTTTATGGAGCTGTCTTTCTAAAGCCGTGACACATATATTCCCTTTGCCCTGGAAGGTTTCATAGAGTGTTCTGCCTTGTGGGCTATGCCCCCAAAATCAGTAGATTTGGGACCTCATTTGACTCTCACACACTGGCTTTGTGATGTTGAGTAAATGCCAACCTCTCCCAGATTCATTTTCTTATTTGTACAATGAGATGAATATATTCATAGTTTTGAGACTCTGGCAATGGAAGCCTTTTTTCAAAATACAAACAAAGCACTTTCTCAGAAGCCCAAATGATGAAATATGTTCTTCTCGAATACGGAGAAGTGAATTGTTAAAGAGATTAATATTATCAACTACTTGGATGACTCTGTGTCTCCATTTTTGTCTTTATAATGAAGATTGAATGATTTCTAAAGTTCTGCTCATTGCCAGCAAATTGTGACTCGAGGATCATCCAGGCAGATAATAAATAAACAAGAACAAGAACATGATTTGGTAAAGAATGGGAACCACAGAAAACAGGATGGCCTATTGACTCAGAATTCAGGGCGCTATAGGGCCAGGGCAGGCCAAATTGAAAGTATTTCAAGGAGAAAAGCGGGGAAAGGAATGTTGAAGAGTTATGAGAACAAAGCTGGCTGTTATCAGAACCTCTGTGGGGATCTCAGGCTGGAGGACCATGAGGACGATGATTACGTTGATGGTAATCATGATGGTGCAGTTAATGATGATGATGACAACGCAAGGACCTGTAGGGGGATCTTCCCTGGAGTTCTCGGTGTTCCTACAAAGTCTAGCCTCCTGAGCTATGGATACTCACAAACTGTGAAGAGAGAGAAAGTCTGGTTTCAGTTTCCCCAGGAATATGTTACATTTCACATACCATGAGCATTTGCTCTGCAGCTATTTGCTTCTGTAAGGATGGAGCTATTTGTTTCCATCCAAAATGATAAGACATTTCTTATCTCCACAAGACCCCCATGGTTATATCCAGGATAGACACCAGGTTTAACTCTGAGAGAGACTAAATAACCCAGACACCTCCAGAGGGATTTGGGCATGCCTTCCCAGGTGTTTACATTTCAAAAGCGATGATAATTTGGGTTGTAAACCTGGAAACCCTCAGTTTGTCCTTCTCCTGCAGAGATCACCAAGGATCCTTCCCATCCAGTCTTCAAGGAAACTTCTAGAAACTAATGAGACTAGCCACCTTTTTTCCCTTTATGAGCAGAGGAAATGCATGTTTCTGGGCCCCTTTCCTACAGAACAGTTCCACTGGTTATGTAGGGGTATTTTTGTTTATTTTTTGTTTTTCTTTTTTTTTTTGCCGTTCGCGGGCCTCTCACTGCTGTGGCCTCTCCCGCTGCGGAGCACCGGCTCCGGACGCGCAGGCTCAGCAGCCATGGCTCACGGGCCCAGCCGCTCCGCGGCATGTGGGATCTTCCCGGACCGGGGCAGGAACCCGTGTGCCCTGCATCGGCAGGCGGACTCTCAACCACTGCGCCACCAGGGAAGCCCTATGTAGGATTTTTGTTCATGCAGCTCCCATCATGTTGCCTTGGGGAGCTCTAGACATGAGCGGACTGACTTAATATTATTCTGGCTATTGCTACAAGTCCTAAAAGGTTGACAGCATCACCCCATCTTAGAAATGAGGAAAGGATGGCTCCAAGTAAAGAACTGTTCTAATGCTCACGGGTAGAGAAGTTCATACTCAGTTCTGATCCACACTCAGCTCTCCTGAGTAACCGAAGCCATAGAAAAACAACACCCTTAGAAACCTGACGCTTTCAGCCCTCAGGAATAGGCTGAGGCACAAAAAAAGCAAAAGAAAGAAGAAAAGAAAAACAAAGGCACAAGTATTCAGACTTCCTTATCTTGGGGAGATAAGAAATCAGCCTGGGGAAGCTGTTTTACTTCCCATTCCTCTTAGCTACATCAGTATCATTTCACAAAGCCTTCCCTTGGCACTTCTCGGTCTTCCTCAAAGTTTACTTTCTACTTGTAGGCACAGCCTGAAGAATTCTGAAGAAACGACACAAGGGAGATATAGAAGCTAGGTCAAAATCCTGGACATTTGTAAGAGAAATAGGAAGACCATTTTAAGGTTGATGCCTTTGGATAGACAAAACGTTTACTCAATAGTATTCCTAACAGATTCTTTACTTTTATGTAGTATTAATTAAGTATGGGATAAAACTTTCAAAACTCATCTGAGAACACAGAGAAGTTTTTGTGCTAGCTATTATTACTAGCATCCTTTCCTATTTACAGATTTCGTCACCACGACTGACACTAGGGTTTTGCGTCAGCTTATCCCCCATCATATAGCTTAAAACGTTAAGTCTTGTGTTGTGGAGAGCACAGGCACGAAGACTGCTCAGAGATTACACAGCAAAACAAAAATTACACTTTTAAAGAAACCCTTATTTTTTCACATGGGAATTGTAAAGTTGAAATCTTAGACTGAAAGCACCATTTTATTGAAGTTTCATAGAGAAGGAAACTGCATGTGCCATGTGGCGCTTGCTGATTAGAAAGTTATTCAGAGTAAAGTGCTAATTATGTGGTTACATTACATAACCACAATTTGTCAGAAAAGCATTTTCATTGAACAATACAATTATAGTGTGAATGCAGGAATTTATATTTTTTCATCCTCAAAAGGTCTTTATTATTCAGAAAAAAATATTCATTTCATAATGGACCACCTGCAAATAATGCTAATTTTGTAGGTTTGTTCCATACATTTAGTACATTTTTGTTTTAGTAAAGATTGTCAAAATAACAGGCTGATTGTGCCCAAAAGCACTTTTAAAAGAGTATTGTAAGTAAGAAATACTATAATTTATTTCGTATAGGGTATTTCAAATTTAATATATACTGTTGATAATTTTAATTGATTCATATGGTGTATAATACATTATATTTTATAAGGTCATGTGGATAAAATGTAGAGTAAAATACTAACAGAAAAAATCTAAAAAATAATACTTCTTGCAAGGAAGAATTCTCATAAAAGACTTATTTCTGCATTTGAGTACATACGAAGACTATAAATGTGGTGTTGGGTACAGAGCTGGCCATCACTAGTAGAATTAACTATTCACTTGGATCAGGACCAGTGTTGTACTCAGTTATGCATACACAGCATGACTCCAAAAGTTCCTTGGAGTACATGTTGAACTACCTTCCTAACAAGATAAAAATCACTGGGAGACTGGAAGGAATTAATGGATTTTAGAGAATTAGTTGGCTCAGCTCTGAAGAC
The DNA here is from genome assembly GCF_003031525.2 of Neophocaena asiaeorientalis asiaeorientalis. Classification (NCBI taxonomy): domain Eukaryota; kingdom Metazoa; phylum Chordata; class Mammalia; order Artiodactyla; family Phocoenidae; genus Neophocaena; species Neophocaena asiaeorientalis. The sequence goes on along the minus strand of NW_020175446.1, from coordinate 868,254 downwards.
AATGTCCTATCCTGGTAGTTTTAAGCTCATCATGCTGCTCATGACCTTGACAACATTCTGACTGCTTTGTTGTTTCACACAGAAATTCTAGAACTGACTCAAGACTCTGTGATGTTGGCTAAGGCTAATTTTGTTAGACACTAACTGTTGAAATATGAGGGAAAACTGAACAGTAAATTTGCTGTTACAATGAATTATAATATTTATGGAACCATCTCATTACATACAGAGGATGTATATTAAAAATGTCAATGTAAAGCAGAATGAACTAATTTTAATACTGAACCAAAATCATCTTGTCCTCTCAGGCACTTGTAACATTTAGGTGCTTTGTAAAGAAGCTAAATTTATGGTGGTAAGAAATGTAAGTGGTCTTTGTATATTGTATTAATTTTTAATATGGTCATTTTTGCTAGTGTAATTAATAATAAATGCTAATTTATTTGTATACTTTTTCAAAATTTTCTTAGAACTTAATGTGCTTCTAGCCAGTTTATCTTTGAGAACTATGACCATCTAGAAAAACAGTATAAAAAATCAGCAAGGTAATCTTGTAGCTCTAGGCAAAATCGATTAACCTCTGCAAAACTAAAAAAGTAAAGTTGCCTAGGGTGACCTGTGTAAACCTATAATTCTCATTATACTCAAATCACAGGAGATGAGTCTTTACATATCACCTTAAGCTGTGGCCATAGATATTTTTTGTACGGATTCATTATATATATGATTATTTTCCTAAATAATCTTAGAAGATTTTTAGATGCACTAAGAAAATGAATGAAGTATTCTAATTAAATACTTACAAATGTAGTTTTTCAGATATACAAACAGGATAAATGTCCTAAGCTGAACTCTGAAAATTATGAAAATGTAATTAAATATGTTTTTTAAATTAATTAATTAATTTTTGGCTGCTTTGGGTCCTCGTTGCTGCGCGCAGGCTTTCTCTAGTTGCAGTGTGCAGGGGCTACTCTTCGTTGCGGTGCGCAGGCTTCTCATTGCGGTGGCTTCTCTTGTTGCGGAGCACAGGCTCTAGGTGTGCCTAGGTAGTTGTGGCACATGGGCTCAGTAGTTGTGGCGCAACGGCTTAGTTGCTCTGCGCCATATGGGATCTTCCTGGACTAGGGCTCGAACCTGTGTCCCCTGCATTGGGAGGCGGATTCTTAACCACTGTGCCACCAGGGAAGCCCTAAATATAAGTTTTTAAGGGACCGAGCCACGTTGCGGAATTGTGGAATTATCATAGGCCATCACAGCTGGACGGCACGGGGGCTTCTTTTGTGGCAGCCCTGGTATCAAACACAGAGTTAGACTTTGTTTTCTGTAATTCATATTGGTTATTATGGGGAAAAGGTATAAAGTAGGAATTTATAAAACATGGGGTTAAAAATATTATTTTGAACCCAGAGGATCTGTACAGAGAGCCAGCAGTCTGGTGGTCTTTGCTCTGCTGAACAGTTGGTAGTTATTGATGCTGTCTGTCAAAACATAGAAAAATTGATTGTATGTGAAAACCGTATTCTTTTCAGAAACCACAAGTTTCTGAGTGACGACTCAACAGGAATCCTAATGACACACTGTAGTAATTCCCACTGATGTTTATTTCCATACAGCATGTCACATCATAAAAGTGACTGTGATACATTATTTAAATATTACAATGACTTCATCACTCAGGCAGTTCTCTAAAGTGCTTTCCATACTTTTTTAATCTGTAGAACTATGGATTGAAAGTAGTTTAGTAAAGGAACTGACATTTGAGCTGGTCCATAAAAAAATGGCTCGCTTTGGCATCTGGGGGGACCCTGGTCTCATTATCATAATGTGAAAAGTCAGTAGGACGACTCCCATTTCAGGCTCTGGCTGGATGCCACCATCAGAAGCAGAACACTGGTCAAGCAAACTCGTGCCTTAATCCAGTGGGGTACTTTTTTGTGATCTGTATCTTGTTTTTTCTAGCCAGTTTCTTTTTGAGAGCTTTTATTGATTCCTGCCAAAGACTATCACAATATTCACAGGAGGAAATTTAAGAGAACTGTGGAAAATAGAAACCCACAACATATAAGTGGGCTGACGCAAGGACCACAAAGCAGTGAAATTCAGTATCTTCTAATCACATGAAAGATCAGATCAAATGTGTGTTTACGCAGATACATTTATGTGATGGTGTGTTCCAGAAAATAATAAGAGCCAATCCAGACTGTAGGTCAGGTCTATGAGATGGGTAACTCTCTACTTATTCTATGAAGACAGAGATAGCTGGATAGATGGTACCAGGACAAAGAGAAGTAGGTGTTTAATGTTTTGATAAAGAATCCAGGAAAAATCAGGCTACTGGTGCCACAAGCAGCCTCATAATTATGATAGAAAATGATGCCTACCATTTTTACATCTCAATTTTAGAGCATGTATAGGTAGTCCTCAAGGATATTTAAATCAATACACTAATATTCATCGTTGCTCTCACTTGTCTGTTCAACTATTATGGATATATTGGCTTAATTTCCAAAATATACAAATAGCTCATACAACTCAACAACAAAAAAACAAACAACTCGATCAAAAAATGGGCAGAAGACTGAAATAAACTTTTCTCCAAAGAAGAAATACAAATGGCCAACAGGCACATGAAAAGATGCTCAACATCACTAATTATTAGAAAAATGCAAATTAAAACTACAATGAGGTACCACCTCACACTGGTCAGAATGGCCATCATTAAAAATTCTACAGATAACAAATGCTGGAGAAGGTGTGGAGAAAAGGGAATCCTCCTACACTGTTGGTGGGAATGTAAGTTGGTGCAGTCACAATGGAAAACAGTATGGAGGTTCCTCAGAAAACTAAAAATAGAATTACCATATGATCCAGCAATCCCACTCCTGGGCAAAAATCCAGACAAAACTCTAATCCAAAAAGATA